>NC_073249.2:155998636-156301666 GCF_029289425.2 Pan paniscus
AGGAAGGCTTTTCTGATAAGATTACATTTAGATGGAAACCTGAATGAATGAGGAAGTGAGCCTTGTGGTATCTGGGAGATAGTGTCCCAGGCAGAGGGATGATGAGTTTGTGGTCTGATGATTTCAGTCTCTTCTTTAGGAACTACTCCCCATTGGTATTGTATCCCTGTTTTGGTCAGTTTGGGAAGCTATAACAAGATACCACAGACTAGGTGGCTTAAACAACAGAAATTTGTTTCTCACAGTTCTGGAGGCCGGCAAGTTCAGGATCAGGGTGCCAGCAGATTCGGTGTCTGGTGAGTGCCCTCTTTTTGGTTTGCACATGTCAGTCTTCTCATTGTATCCTCAAATGGTGGAGAAAACAGAGAAGGGAAGCAAGCTCTCTCTTGTCTCTTCTTAAAAGGGCATTAATCCCATTATGTGGGTCTCACCTTCATGACCCAGTTATCTCCCAAAGCTCTATCTCCAAATATCAGCACACTGGGGATTAGGGTTTCAACATATGAATTTGGTGGGTAGGTATGGGGGAGACAAATATGCAGTCTTTAGCAATCTCTGATCACATGAAGTTGTTGTGAGGATCATATGAGGTTTATTAGTATAAAAGTACTTAGGGTCATTCTTGAAGCATAAGAAATAGTCACAAAAGGACAGTATTATTTTTTCTATCAGGTTCAGCAAGAATATCCCCTTTGAAAGCTCCTTTGCCATATGCTTCCTCCCATCCTCATTGCTGGCATTATTCCTCTCTCCATTTGGTTTGCATTGCATGTTGTACACAACTGTAATAGCATTTATCATATTGTATATCTTTATTCTTTTATTTTCCCTTTTTTTTGTTTCCTCAGCTAGACTGTGAGCTTGATGAAGGGAGTGACTGCACCTTATTCTTGGGCCCTCAGAGCCTAGCACAGTGCCTGACACATTAAAGTTTCTAAATTCATGCTTGCTGAATGAATGAATGAGCTTAAATACTTCTTGTTCCATGAAGTTTTTAAACTTATTCTCATCTCTATCTCCACTTATATTTTGTATCAGTCATATTACATAATATATGTACCACTTAACCCATATTGTTTTGTATGCAAAATTTTTTGCATCTATATCTTGTTTCCAACTAGATCATAAAGTCTTATGGAACAGAAATGGTATATTATATTCTTTGTATCTTTCTTAGAGTGTTATGTACATACATGGGTTAATTATCATTGTACTGTTAAAAGAAAAGCTTAATGAATAAATGCACAGATGGACTTAAAAACCATTTGATGGAGTATAACACACTTTTTATGGATGGAGTGAGTAATGATGTTAGAATATAACTACTATTGCTTCAGAGCAACCACAGAGAACCTCAGAAGTCCAACTCAGAGAAGTTTTAGAATGCTCTCAGAATGAAGTGGAACAATAAACATCTCAGTATTATTTCAAAACTCAAAAACTTATTCCTGGTCACTAAAAGAAGTAAAAAGAGTCTAATTCTTTAGAAACAGACAAATTTTGGCTCTTGCATTTTCAGGAAAATGATCTTGGAATGGTTAGACAAAGTGCCAAAAATATACAGAATTTAATGGGATGTGATTTTAATATCTAGAAGAGTTGTGTCCCAAATAACGGAAGCATACAACAAATATAGAGGATTCCCCTCATGTTCCTATTTACAATAATCTAGGAACGTGATGGAGTTCCTTTACATAGAAAGACACCTAAATATCTCAGCCAGAAAATGATGCAAAATTCTATAGCAGACTGTATAGGGTTTCCAATCTCTGTAAGTGAACAGAATTACACATGTATACACTGAATTTAAGGGACACACATGATAAGACCACCCCAGTTAGAGAGTGTATTAATTTTCTATTGCTTCCTAACAAATCACCATAAATTTAGTGATTTAAAGCAACACAGTTTTACTATCTCACAATTTCTGTGCACGAATCTGGGTATGCATTAGCTTGGTCTTCAGCTCAGGGTCTCACTAGGCTGAAATCAAAGTGTCAGCCTGGGCTGTGGTCTCATTTGAGCCTTGAGATCATCTTCTAAGGTCAGCAGGAAAGTGGTGATGCTGTTGCTGCTCTTGCTCCTGCTTATCTCTTTTAAGGTTTTGCCAGATTAAATCAAACCCACCCAGGAACTTTTCCTTTTTAATTAACTCAAAATCAATTGACTAGGAAACTTAATTGCATCTGGAAAATACCTTTGGCAATATAATGTAACATAATCATGGGAGTTTTTACCCATGATATTCCCAGCTTCTGCTCACACTCAAGGGGAGATGATTATATAGCTTGTGTATACCAGGGGGTGGATATCTTGGAGGCTATCAGAATTTTGTCTAATTCAGAGCGCACTGAGACAGATAAATAAGAATCAGGGTGTCCCACACAACAGCATTACACATAAGTGTCTCAGAATTACTTAGGATGGTAAAATTACTGAGGATGATATAATTGTGTTCTGATCCTTTTTTGTTTGTTTGTTTGTTTTGAGATGGAGTCTTGCTCTCTCACCCAGACTGGAGTGCAGTGGAGTGATTTCCGCTCACTGCAACCTTCACCTCCTCCACTCACTGCAATCTTCGCCTCCTGGGTTCAAGTGATTCTCCTGCCTCAGCCTCCCAAGTAGCTGGAATTGCAGGCATGCGCCACAAGCCTGGCTAATTTTTGCATTTTTAGTAGAGATGAGGTTTCACCATGTTTGCCAGGCTGGTCTTGAACACCTGACCTCAAGTAACCCACCCACCTTGGCCTCCCAAAGAGCTGGGATTACAGGCATGAGCCAACGTGCCTGGCCATGTTCTGATCGTTTAATGATGGCAACATTTAGTATTATAGAGCATGAAAATGTCAAAGTCGCAACTCTAAAATGTTTTTATTTAGAAATATGTGCCTATTAGAATTTTAGTTACTAGAATTATTTAAGAAAATTGGACGTTTTATAATAACAGGTCAACATTGTAATTCCAAGCTAAAATGGGTGAGTAATTGCTTTAGGCTTGTAATTTCAGATTAAAATCTTACTTGTAACATTTAAGAGAACTTCAGGTTCATCATACCTATAAATTTAATTTATTAGGCTTATAAGAGTGACTTAAGTTCTTGGGAAGTTTCTTAAGTCGCCTAATTGGTATACTTAAAAAGAAAATAGAAATATGTTACATTAATAAATGTGCTTAAATATTTAAGGAATTTAATTAAGTTGTGAAATCTTCCTTCAAAGTAATTATAAAATTTGCTATGTTTATGAATGTGTTAATAAGATTTATAAACTAACATAAAAGCTTAAGAAGAACAAGAGTTTAAATAAATTGAATACTAATTTTGTACCAAAATTACGTTAAATAGGTTTTTTTCTAGGCATAAAAACTGCCCTCAGGAACATAAAAATACTCATGTTCAACAAGTTTCAACTGTGCTATTTTGTATGACCTCTGTCAAGTTACTTAACTTCTCTTAGCTTCAGTTTCCTCATCTACAAAATGGGTATCGTCATATTAACTTTTAGGGTTGCTGTAAGGATTGAGATATTTTGCATAAAGTGGTTGGAACATGTAAGGCCCTCAATAATGTCAGCTCAAAGAAAAAGAGATTAGAGGGTCCAAGATGATAGACTAGAAGCAGCTCATGTGTGCTGCTCTCAGAGAGGAAACAAAAGGGCTAGTGAACACTGACCCTGCAGGCCAAACATCTGAGAAACCACATTGGGATCCATCAAGGCAGCAGGGGACACAGAGCAGAGCGAAGCAAAGCTGGACACCAGCCTATCTTGGCTTAGTGTGAAACCAGGAGAACCTCTCCCACATGGTAAAGGGTGAGTGAGTGAGAGCCCCCTAGAAGATTCGCACTCTCCACAGGGACCAATGCAAGACTGGGAATGGAAAAATCCCTCTGGCCCCCCACGCTCCCATCTGTGATAATAAACTGAGGTAGAGAGCCACCTGGTCATTTTGTGGAGGCAACTTTTGAGTCCAAGAGGGCCTCTGCAAGCCTTTGGCCCCAAAGCAGACCAGCACTGTCACCATAGCTCCAATAGAGGCCACATTTGCAGTGTCTGGGAGAAATAAGATTGATCTATCCTCATCTCATTGGACAGGGCTCATTACCAGCTTCCAGCCCAGTGGTGCTGCTTCTGCCTGAACTTGGCCAGCAGCCATAGCCTCCTGCTGTCCCAGGAAGCACCCAGATGGCAGAACAAGTGATCTCACCCATCCCCACCACTGATAACCAGGTGGACAATGCCTGTTAGAGCTTCCAGCCGAACAGTCCCACTTCTACATAAACTCAGCCAAGGGTGCAGCATTCTGTTGTCCTGAGAAATACCCAGATGGTAGGGTGGGTGACACCACACACCCATGCCAATGGTAGCCAAAGGGGACAATGCCTGCTAGATCTTCAAGCCCAGAAAACCCTCTTCTGCCTGAACTCAGCTAGCAGGCAAAGCCTGCCTTTTTCCTGAGAAACACTGAGATGGCAAGAAGGGTGACCCTACCAACCCCTACCACTGGAAGCCAAGTGGGTAATGCTTGCCAGAGTTTCCAATTCACAGGTTCCACCTCTGTCTAAATTTGTTGGAGGTGCAGCTTCCTGTTGCCCTGGAAACACCCAGATGGCAGGGTGGGCAATTCCACCTACCCCTGCCTCTCATAGCAAGATGGGCCACATCTGCTAGAGCTTCCAGCTCAGTGGTTCTGCTTTTGCCTAAACTCTGTAGACAGGTACAACCTTATGTTTCCCTGAGAAGCACTCAAACAACATATTAGGGCCAACCCAGCAAGGAAATGGCTTGTCTGCTAAGGGCAACCTCTGCCTAAGGAAGTCCTGTGGACCAGAACACCCAACAAAAGAAACACAGTCATGGAGACAGTAATTGGAGGGGTCTCCTCCAAGACCCAGGAGCAGACTATAATTGAAGCCAGTTGTCTAATCCCACTGAGAATCACAATCAAACCCTCAAGGGCACCAAAAAAGATAAAAGCAAAAAGCCTATCCAAAGGACTGCAACTTCAAAGGCTGAAGAAACATCAGCCCACATTGATGAGACAAAAACAGTGCAGGAACTCTGGCAACAACAACAACAACAACAAAAAAGGCAAAAATGTCTTCTTACCTCCAAATGACCACACTAGTTCCCCAGCAAAGGTTGTTAACCAGGCTGCAATGACCAAAATGTCAGAACTAGCATTCAGAATATGGATAGAAATGAAGATCATTGATATTCAGGATAAAGTTGAATCCTAATCCATGGAATCTAAAGAATATAATAAAACAATACAGGAGATGAAAGATAAAATGGCCATTTTAAGAAAGAATCAAACTGAACTAACAGAGTTGAAAAACTCACTTTAAGAATTTCATAATACAACCAGTATTAACAGCTGCATCAACCAAGCTGAGGAAAGAATCTCAGAGCTTGAGAGATTGCTTCTCTGAAATAACTCCGTCAGACAAAAATAAAGCAAAAACAATAAAGAATGGATAAAACCTCTGAGAAATATGGGATTATGTAAAGAGACCAAGAGACCAAATCTATAATTCATTGGCATCCCAAGGAAAGGGAGAGAAAGCAAGCAACTTGGAAAACATATTTGAGGTTATCATCCGTAAAAATTTTCCCAATCTCACTAGAGAGGCCAACATTTAAATCCAGGAAATGCAGAGAACCCCTACAAGACACTATATAAGACAACCATCCCTAAGACACATAGTCGTCAGATTCTCCAACGTTGAAATGCAGGAAAAAATGTTAAAGGCAGCTAGAGAGAAGGGGGAGGTCACCTACAAAGGGAACCCTATCAAGCTAACCGTGGAACTTTCAGCAGAAACTCTACAAGCCAGAAGACACTTAGGGGCCTATATTCACCATTCTTTTTTTTTTTTTTTTTCTTTTTTTTGACAGAGTCTTGCTTTTTCACTCAGGCTGGAGTGAAGTGGCACAATCTCAGCTCACTGCAACCTCCGCCTCCTGGGTTCAAAAGATTCTCCTGCATCAGCCTCCTGAATAGCTGGGATTACAGGTGCCCGCCATCATGCCTGGCTAATTTTTTTATTTTTAGTAGAGATGGGGTTTCACCATGTTGGCCAGGCTGGTCTCGAACTCCTGACCTCAGGTGATTCACCCACCTCGGCCTCCTAAAGTGCTAGGGTTACAGGCCTGAGCTGCCTCGCCCAGCCTCAGCATTCTTAAAAAAAAAAAAAGAAAAAAGAAATTCCAACCAAGAATTTCATATCCAGCCAAACTAGTTTCATAAGCAAAGGAGAAATAATATCATTTTCAGACAAGCAAATGCTAAGGGAATTTGTTACTGCCTTGCACAGTCATTAAGGGAGTGCTAAATATGGAAAGGAAAGACTGTTACCAGCCACCACAAAAGCACACTTGAGCATATAGGTCGTTGACACTATAAAGCAACCACACAATCAAGTCTGCATAATAACCAGCTAACAATATGATTACAGGATAAAACCTACACATATCAATTTTTTTTTTTTTGAGAGGGAATCTCACTGTCACCAGGCTGAAGTGCAGTGGTACAATCTTGGCTCACTTCAACTTCTGCCTCCCAGGTTCAAGTATTCTCCTGCCTCAGCCTCCCAAGTAGCTGGGACTGCAGGTACGCACCACCACGCCCAGCTAATTTTTATATTTTTAGTAGAGACAAGGTTCCACCATGTTGGCCAGGATGGTCTCAATCTCTTGACCTCATGATCCACCCACTCGGCCTCCCAAAGTGCTGGGATTGCAAGCGTGAGCTACTGCACCTGGCCACACATATCAATATCAACCTTAAATGCAAACAGAATAAATACCTCAATTAAAAGGCACAGAGTGACAAGGTGAAGAAGAAAGCAAGATCCAACTGTATGCTGTCTTCAAGAGATCCATCTCACAGACAATGACACCCATAGATTCAAAGTAAAGGAACAGAGAAAAATTTACCAAGCAAATGGAAAACAGAAAATAGCAGGGGTAACTATTTTAATTTCAGACAAAATAGACACTAAACCAATAATGATCAAAAAAGAAAGAGGGAGGCTAGATGTGGTGGCTCACCCCTATAATCCCAGCACTTTAGGAGGCCAAGGTGGGATGATCATTAGAGTTTGGGAGTTCGACATCAGCCTGGCCAACATGGTAAAACTCCATCTCTACTAAAAATACAAAAATTAGCCAGATGCTGTGGCTCACACTTGTAATCCCAGCTACTCAGGAAGCTGAGGCACAAGAATAGCTTGAACCTGGGAGGCAGAGGTTGCAGTGAGCTGAGACCATGCCACTGCACTCCAGCCTGGGTGACAGAGTGAGACTCTGTCTCAAAACAAAACAAAACAAAACAAACAAAAAACAAAAAGAAGGACAGAAGGGCATTACATAATTACAAAGAGTTCAATCCAACAAGAAGATCTTACTATCCTACATACATATCCACCCAACACAGGTGCACCCAAATTCATAAAGCAAGTACTTACAGACCTATGAAGAGATTTAGACAACCACACAACAATACTAGGAGATTTTAACACTCCATGACCATATTAACCATATCATTGAGGCAAAAGTACTAACAAAGATATTCAAGATGTGGACACAACATTTGACCAAATGGACTGAACAGACGTCTACAGAACACTATACCCCAAAACAGAATATACATTTTTCCTATCTGCACATAGCACATACTCTAAAATCAACCACTCAATAGGACATAAAGCAATTCTCAGCAAACCAAAAAACAAACAGAAATCATACCAACTACATTCACGGACTACAGCACAATAAAAATAGAAATCAATACTAAGAAAATCACTCAAAACAATACAATTGTATGGAAATTAAACAACCTGCTTCTGAATGACTTTTGTGTAAATAATGAAAGGAAGGCAGAGATGAAGAAATTCTTTGAAAGTAATAAGAACAAAGATACAATATACCAGAATCTCTGGGACATAGCTAAGGAAGTGTTAAGGGGGAAGTTTATGGCATTAAACGCTCATATAAAAATGTTAGAAAGATCTCATATTAATAACTACCATCACAATTAGAGAAACTAGAGAAACAAGAGCAAACCAACCCCAAAGCCAGCAAAGGACAAGAAATAACCAAAATTAGAGCAAAATGAAAGGAAATTGAGATGCAAAATAAAATACACAAAAGATCAATGACTCCAGGAGTTGGTCTTTTGAAAAAATTATTAAGACAGACCATGAGCTAGACTAATAAAGAAAAAAGGAAAGAAGATTCAAATAAACACAATCAGAAATGACCAGGGGTACTTTACCACTGATCCCACAGAAACACAAAAACACCTCAAAGATTATTATGAACACCTCTATGCATACAAACTAGAAAATCTAGAAGAAATGGATGAATTCCTGGAAATATATAACCTCCCAAGATTGAACTAGGAAGAAACTGAATCCCTGAACAGACCAATAACATGTTTGGAAATTGAATCAGTAATAAAAAGCCTACCAACCAGAAGAAGCCCAGAACCAGACGGATTCACAGCCGAATTCTACCAGACTTACAAACCTATGACATCCATAGGTTTGTAATGAAAAACTGGTACCAATTCTATTGAACTATTCCAAAAAACTGAGGGGGAGGGACTCCTCCCTAACTCATTCTATGAGGCCAACATGATCCTAATACCAAAACCTGGCAGACACACAACAAAAAAAGAAAACTTCAGGCCAGTGTCCTTGATGAACATAGATAAAAAATCTTCAATGAAATACTAGCAAACCAAATCCAGCAGCACAACAAAACCTAATCCACTATGATGTAGTAGGCTTTATCCCTGGGATGCAAGGTTAGTTAAACATACACAAATTAAAACGTGATTTACCACATAAACAGAGCTAAAACCAAAAATAACATGATCATCTTAATAGGTACAAAAAAGCTCTCCAATAAAAGCCAGCATCCCTTCATGCTAAAAACCCTCAACAAACTTGGCATTGGAGGAACATATTTCAAAATAAAAGCCATCTATGACAAACGCATAGCCAACACCATATTCAAGGGGCAAAAGCTGGAAGCATTTCCCTTGAGAACCGGAACAAGACAAAGATATCTACTCTCACCACCCCTATTTAAGATAGTACTGGAAGTCCTAGACAGAGCAGTCAGGCAAGATAAAGAAATACAAGGCATCCAAATAGGAAGAGAAGAAGTCAAACTATATCAGTTTGTAGACGATATGATTCTATACCTGAAAAAACCCATAGTCTCTTCCCAAGAGCTCTTAGATCTGATAAAAAACTTCAGCAAAGTTTCAGGATACAAAGTCAATGTACAGAAATCAGTAGCATTTCTATACACCAACAATGTCCAAGCTGAGAGCCAAATCAAGAATGCAATCCCATTCACAACACCACAAAAAGAATAAAATATCTAGGAATACAGCTAACCAGGGAGTGAAAAATCTCCGTAATGAGAATTACAAAACACTGCTCAAAGAAATCAGAGAAGACACAAACAAATGTAAAAACATTCCATGCTTGTGGATAGGGAGAATCAATATTGTTAAAATGACCACACTTCCCAAAGCAATTTACAGTTTCAATGCAATTTCTATCAAACTACCAATGAAATTCTTCACAGAATTGGAAAAAATTGTTTCAAAATTCATATGGAGCCAAAAAAGAGCTCGAATGGCCAAGGCCATTCTAAGCAAAAAGTACAAAGCTGGAGGCATCACATTACCTGACTTCAAACTATACTACAAGGCTACAGTAATCAAAAGGGCAGGGTGCTGATACAAAAACAGACACATAGACCAATAGAACAGAATAGAAAGCCCGGAAGTAAAGCCACAGACCTACAGGCATCTTGTTTTTGACAAAGTTGACAAAAACAAGTAATGGGGAAAGGACTCCCTATTCAATAAATGGTGCTGGGATAACTTGCTGGCCATATGCAGATGATTGAATGTGGACCCCTTCTTTATACCATACACAAAAATCAACTCAAGATGGATTAAAGGCTTAAATGTAAAACCCACAACATGAAAACCCTGGAAGATAACCTAGGAAACATCATTCTGGACATAGGCTCTGGCAGATAGTTTATGAAGACACCAAAAACAATTGCAACAAAAACAAAACTGGACAAATATTTTCTCCCATTCTCTAGTTTATCTGTTTATTCAATTGATAGTTTCTCACAGCAAAAGAAACTATCAATTGACTAAACAGACAACCTAGAGAATGGGAGAAAATGTTTGCAAACTACACATCTAACAAAGGTCTAATATCCAGAATCTACAGGGAACTTAAACACATTAATAAGCAAAAAAAAAAAACAACCCCATTAAAAAGTAGGCACGGACGTGAACAGACTGTGTCCAAAAGAAGACATACACATGGCCAACAAGCATATTATAAAATGTTCAACATCACTAACCAGCAGAGAAAGGCAAATCAAGACCACAATGAAATACCATCTATACCAGTCAGAATGGCTCTTACTAAAATGTCAAAAAACAACAGGTGCTGGCAAGGTTGTGGAGAAAAGGAAACGTTTATACACTGCTGGCGGGAATGTAAATTAGTTCAGCCATTGTGGAAAGCACTGCAGTGATTCCCCAAAGAACTTAAAACAGAATTATCAATCAACCCAGCAATCCCATTATTGAGTATGTGCCCAAAGGAATATAAATCATTCTACCATAAAGACTCATGGGTGCATATGTCTATTGCAGCACTATATACAGTAGCAAAGACATGGAATCAACCTAAATGCCCATGGATGGATATACAACATATTACACAGCCATAAAAAGAACTAGATCATGTCCTTTACAGCAATATGGATAAAGCTGGAGGCCATAATCCTAAGCAAACTAATGCAGAAAAAGAAACCCAAATGCCACATCCTAACTTATAAGTGGGAGCTAAACACTAAGTACACATGACCATAAAGAAAGGAACAGCAGGCACTGTGTCCTACTTGAGGCTGGAGGGTGGGAGGAAGGAGAGATTTGAAAAATTCCTTATCAGGTACTCTGTTGATTATCTGGATGATGAAATAATCTGTACACCAAACCTCTGTGATGTGCAATTTACCTGTATAACAAACCTACACATGTACCTCTAAACCTAAAATAAATTTAAAAAATAAAAAGAAGAAGAAAAAAGAAATTGTATTCTTCTCCTAAAACAAGGACACAGGCCTTTTTTACAGTCTGTCCATGCCACTTTAAAAGTTCAATCCTCCATATACTTGCTTAAGTACTGATTAGTTTGTTACATTTCTAGGCACAAATTATGTTTAGAGAATTAATTTTAATGTCAACAGCAGGAGAGTAACCTGTCAAACCCCATGGAGGTTGATCACACCCTTCAGATCTTAACCAGAAAGTGGCTGAAGGAAAGCAATTGCAAACCCATGTCTCATTTTTGTCCTTAAAATTGAGACATAGAAGGCAGAAAGTCAGCATCAGTCTCCAAGGACTTTTTGCAACCAGTATTTCTGTGCCAACATCTTAGACCAAATTATTGGAATGAGGTTTAAAATACTAGGGGAAGGGAGAAGCTGAGTATTCCCTCTAGGCTAATAGTTGCCTGGTGAAATGTCACTGCATTTGTGTCAGAATGCGCAGAGGAATGCAATCCTGTCTGGGCAGAAGGCAAATAGAAAACCCAAAGGAGAGCTGATTCAATCACTCTGTATGATTTAGAATGTATTATGGTCAACATAGACACTGATCTACTTTTCCCAAGTTCCTATATTTAGGGACTGAAACTGCTGTTTCAAATAAAAAAAAAACATAAAATGAATTATTCTGAACACTTATACAAATCTGTTAGTGTGTTCAATTTCTCCTGGGAAAATGCAATGATTTGATGACAGTTCTGGAAGAGAACAAACAGAAGTATAGAAAGGGGTATGGGGAAGTTTCAGAGAGAGAGACAGAGACAGAGGGAGAGACATAAAGAGATAGAAAGGAGGAATATAGAAACAGAGTCTCAAAGAAAGAAAACAAAGAAGGGCAGATTCAGAGACAAGTTGTGAGGCAAGAACCAGACAGAGAAAACAAACACAAAGAAGTAATATTTAGAACACAGAGAGGCCTAACACTGAAAACCAATGACATAAAAACAAATGAAACACTGAAAAAATGTATATAACTTTTAAAAACCCAAGGAACCAGCCAGAGGAGCTGGGGAGGGAAAAGAGAGAAAGGAAGATAACCCATGGCAACACGCAATTGAGTCAATATTTATCGAGTGCCCACAGACAGCATGGCAACCTACTGGAACTTAAGTAGAAATAAATTCAATTCTCTCCGGTCCTGAAGGGTGGGGAAGCTCAGGTCTGCCGTGCTGCCTAGGGGCTGAGGAAGTGTGAGTACATGCAGTTCTGCACTGAGCTCTGCTTGCTGCAGTTTGGCCCCAACTCCACTTCGTTGGTCTGACCTGCAACCCTCTTCCCCAAATTCCATTGAAGAAAAACAAATACTTAAAGAGACACAAAGTTTTGTTTGTTTGTTTGTTTGTCTGTTTGTTTTTTGGTATTTGTAACATCAGGTCTAAAACAAGTACTATTATTAGTAATAATGCTATATTTCTTTATGAAACATAAAAATCTGGAAGCTAGATGTTTTCAAAACAGAAAGGTTAAAATTTTAAGAAGAGACCAAACAAGAGACCACTTTCATTACGTATCTTCCCTCCCAGGTCCTAACATATATAATAATACATAGTATTTTAAAAGCACCAAAACCCCCGCCTGGCCAACATGGTGAAACCCTGTCTCTGCTAAAGATACAAAAAATTAGCCAGGCGTGGTGGTGCGTGCCTGTAATCCCAGCTACTCAGGAGGCTGAGGCAGGAGAATCTCTTGAACTCGGGAGGCAGAGGTTGCAGTGAGCCGAGATAGTGCCATTGCACTCCAGCCTGGGTGACAGGGCAAGACTCCGTCTCAAAAAAAAAAAAAAGCACCTCACAAATCGCCACTAAAGAACTTACTCATGTAACCAAACACCACCTGTTCCCCCAAAAAACCTATGAAAATTAAAATAAAATAAACAAAACAAATCTCTCTAAATTTTATACAATTTAGTCTAGAAAATACGTTGTAAGAATGTCAGAGTACACAGACACATATCTGATCAAAATGTCTCCAAAAAACCTGCAGAAAGGGAAATGTAGTCTATTATATGACTCACCGTGCCCACGAAATAAAAATAAACCATGGTTTCTAAGAAATACAACCATTTCTGGCAGTGGGTGCTAGAAAATAGATTTGCAAAGAAAAGACACAATAATCAAAGCTCATTATGTTCCATCAATGTACCATACCTATTCAGACCAAACTATACCTGGTAAACCTAAAGAAAGAAGGCACATAGCAGAATAATTTGTGGAATATTAGCTTATTTATTCTTCCTATATTTTCCTACCTCACAACTGGAATTTTAGAACTGCTCTGCCTCTAGGATTTTTACAGGGTGGAAAACCAAAAGACACTTAAAAGAGATTTTTTTTTTGTCATATTAGAACTTCTTGAAAAGACTATGCTACTATTATCCTGAGGATGCAGGATAGAGAGAATACTTTCAGAAGCTTGGGAAGAGGGAGCTATGCCTCCTGAACCAAAAAGAGGGTCAAAGTCAAGGGCCCAGGCATTTCTCAGTAGCAAAATACCACCCCAGGGAGGTGTTATGTGTTAGTGGAAAGGATCACACAGTCTGGAACAGAGAGATTCTTAATGGTACCCAGTGGACAAAGGACCAATGACTACATCTCAGATGATGTGGCACTCCCTATAACTAACTTTAGGAATTCAGCACAACTCTATGGTGTGGCAAGTCCCAGTAGTGACTTCAACTGAATTCTCTACCACTCTAGCAAAATAGACTATGAGAACAATTTTTCTTAATTTTATAAAAAATGAGCTATTTCATATACATTGGAGTTTGTGGTCTAGATGTCATATATGCTACACAAACCTTGGCGTCAAATAGAATGAGGTCTGACTTAACTTTTGGTCATCTTACTTAATTTCTCCAAGTCTTACTTCTGTCATCTGTAAATGGAGACCAAAGGTAGAGTTTTATTCATTTGTTATTATAAGTTGCGAGCAATAGCTGTATGCTCAGTGCTTAGTCCAGTACCTGGAACATAGTCAGTGTTCAGTAATGGTCATTATTTTTATTCAGTTTGAAAAATGTCTCACTCTAGTAAGAAGTCAAGCAAAATTTTGACACAAAGCTTATACGTAACTATTACAGAGGGAAACACCATCAGTTATGCACAACTGTTTACAAGATTTAAAAATGTAGACTATTAATAGTTCTTCAAGAGAAATACCCCTAACCATTTCAGGAAGGACAATATGAACATACAAACCAAGAAAAACACCGACCATCTCCCACAACTTTCTCAGCAGAGGCCCGTGCCCATTCAGATCAACGTGTCCAATAAACCTCAAACTCATGGGAAAGAAAAATTTTAAAAGCAATTCAAAGCTTTAATATGTCAGTGGCTTTTAAAAAGTCAACTGTCACATTTCTTCTCCTTTTCTTCCCTCCCTTCCCTCAACACAATCGTGTTTGAGGCCAAAGCTATTTATAATTCTTGGAGTGACTGACGTTAAAAGACTTTTGACAAGCAGTCTAGTGACCTTGATGAAAGTATCTTAATCTGACAGATAGACTTCTCAAATGGAATGTGGGAGGGGAGAGCATACTTTAACTTTTGGTAAGCTAAAATAGCACCTTGAAAATTGAATGACCCTAGATATGGATTTAGTAGTTGTACCCATTTCAAGTTATAAAAGCCCTAAGATTAAAAAAAAATTGCAAGTCCAGCTCAGGATAGAGGAAGGTTGATATTTCTGCATCTAATGTATGCCTCTAGCTCATTAGGTAATAAGGTTTGCATTCACATTAAAATTCTTAGTGGGACTTCAGGCTCTCCTCATTTTTGCTTTCCTCTACCCTTCTCAAATGATTTGGGACTAATCATTGGTTTCAATTCTCTCACCAAGGGGCCCATGGTGAAAAAATCATGACTTAACAATTCAACAAGCATTTCTTGAGCATTTGTTATGAACTCAATACCAGGAATACCGACATGGACATAGTCTCTGCTGTCAGCCCTATCTCAAAACTCTGGCAGAGGCTTCTCCAGTTATATAGTTTGGATATTTGTCCCTGCTCAAATCTGATGTTGAATTGTAATCTCCAATGTTGGAGATGGGGCCTGATGGGAGGTATTTGGTTCATCCAGGCAGATCCATCATGGCTTGGTGCTGTCCTCATGATGGTGAGCAAGTTCTCATGAGATCTGGTTGCTGTAAAGTGTGGCACCTACCCACCCCCTACTGTCTCTCTTGCTCTTGCTTTTGTTATGTGAAGTGCTTCTCCCACTTCATCTTCCACCATGAGTAAAAGCTCCCTGAGGCCTCCCCAAAAGCCAAACAGATGCCAGAACCATGCTTGTGTGACCTGCAGAACCATGGACCAACTGAACCTTTTTTTAAAATAAATTACCCAGTCTCAGGTATTTCTTTAGAGTAATGCAACAATGGCCTAATACAGAAAATTGATATTTAGAAGTGAGGCATTGCTATAAAGATAGATACCCAAAAATGTGGAAGCAGCTTTGGAACTAGGTGACAAGAAGATGTTAGAAGAGTTTCAACATCTCAGAAGAAGACAGGAAGATGAGGTAAACTTTGCAAATTTTTAGAAACCCATTAAATGGTTGTAAACAAAATGCCGATAGTGATACGGACAATAAAATCCAGGCTGAGGAGATTTCAGACTGAAATGAGGAATTATTGGGACCTGGAGCAAAGGTCACCCTTGTTATTCCTTAGCAAAGAATTTGGCTGTATTGTATCCATGCCTTAGGAATCTGTGGAAGTTTGAACTTGAGAGTGACAACCTAAGGTATCTAGATTGAAGGAAGACATTTCTAAGCAGCAAATTGTTCAAGATGTGGTCTGAGTTCTTCTAACAGCCTATGTTCAGATACCAGAGCAAAGAAATGACTTAAAATTGAATTTATATTTAAAAGGAAAGTAGAGCATAAATGTTTAGAAGATTTCTCAGCCTAGCCATGTGGCAGGGAAAGAAAAAGCATTTTTCTGGAGAGGAATCCAAGCAGCCTGCAGAGAAACCACTTGCTAGAGAAATTTGCATAAATAAAAGGGAGCCAAGTGCTAATAGCCGAGACAATAGGAAAACAATTTTGAAAGCATTTCAGAGACTTTTGAGACAGCCCATCACAGGATCAAAGACCTAGGAAGGAAGAATGATTTTGTGGGCCAGGCCCAGGGCTCTGCTGCCCTGCACAACCTCAGGACAGTGCTCCTTGCATCCTGGCTGCTCCAGCACTAGCCATGGCTCAAAGGGGCCCAGGAGTAGCTCAGGAAGCAGCTCCAGAGGGTGCAAGCCATAAGTGTTGGTGGCTTCCACATGGTGTTAAGCCTGCAGGTATACAGAGTGCAAGAGTGGTGGAGGCTTGGCACCCTCCACCTAAATTTCAGGGAACATGTAGAAAAGCCTGGATGTCCAAGCTGCTTATCAGAGCGAGCCCTCACAGAGAACCTCTATTCAAGTAGTGCAGAGAGGAAATGTGGCATAGGAGTCCCCACACAGAATCCCCACCAGGGCATTGCCTAGTGCAGCTGTGGGAAGAGGGCCACCATCCTCCAGACCCAAGGATGGAAGAACCACTGGCACTTTGTACCCTCAGTGTAGAAGAGCCACAGACATGCAACTCCAACCCATGACGGCAACCACAGGGACCGAACCCTGCGAAGCTACAGGCCAGAGCTGCCAAAGGCCTTGGGAGCTCACACCTTGCACCACTGTGTCCAGCATATGGGGCATGGAGTCAAATGAGACTATTTTGGAGCTATAAGATTTATTGACTGCCCTGCTGGGTTTCAAACTTGCATAGAGCCTATAGCCTTTTTCTTTTGGCCAATTTTCCCCCTTTGGAATGGGAATGTTTACCCAATGCTTGTACTCACATTGTATCTTGGAAGTAAATAAATTATTTTGACTTTACAGGCTTATAGGTGGAAGGAACTTATCTCCAGATGAAACTTTGGACTTAGACTTTAGACTTGGAACTTTTGAATTAATGCCAGAGCAAGTTAAGATTTGGGGGTACTATTGAGAAGTCATGACTGTATTTCGCAGCATGAGAAGGATGTGAGATTTAGGGGTGGAGAAGAGGGGTGGAATGATATAGTTTGGATATTTGTCCATGCCCAAATCTCATGTTGAATTGTAATCCCCAATGTAGGAGATGGGGCCTGATGGGAGGTGTTTTTGTCATGCATGGAGGCAGATCCCCAGGACTTGGTGCAGTTCTCATGATAGTGAGTGAGTTCTTGCAAAATTTGGTTGTTGTAAAGTGTGATACCACCCCTGCCCCGACACACATACAGTCTCTCTTGCTCTTGCTTTTGCCATATGAAGTGCCTTCTGTTTTGCCTTCCGTTATGAGTAAGCATGTACAAGCATGGCACTGGAATGTACTGCAGGCTGTAATACGTGAGACTGGCTCATTTATTTCAAAAAAGAAGTTTAATTGGCTCATGGTTTGGCAGGCTTTAAAACATGGCACTGGCATCTGCTTGGCTTCTGGGGAACCAGCTTCTGGGAACCATGAACGGCCTAATACACCCAGCTTCTTATAGCTGGGCCCATTCATTCTTGTCTACCACCCAATCTCTTGAGCCACTTCCTGTGGCTCCCACAACCTCCCACTATGGCATTGTATTTTTCTTTCTTGTATGGTTACAGAGCAGCTATAATTCAAGATTTATGAACTTTTGAGGTTCATTCTTCTGATGATGATTGGAACTCATGCATGAGTTTCCACTAATGTTCCATTTTATAGAAAAGAGCTTCCATTTTTATTTTGGCTTCCATTTTCATTCTTGTTCTAGAAGTCTTCATGATTTTCTAGATCCTTCCTAGGAAGAGTTTCGTTTCACTCAGACAGTCCTGCCTCTCTGGAGATAAGGCATTATTATCCAGGGCAAAATCTTAGTGGCTGTGATCTTTCTACCTGCACACAAGCTTCCCTAATGACATCTGTTTGGATTTCTATGTTCTATTTGTACATTACTTTGTGCCCACCTCCAGGAGAACTCAGTGTGAGCTTGTAAATAGTAAACAGACACTGTGTCATATTCTAAAGCTATGGAGATAAGACACAGAACCTACAATCAACAACTACAGTCTCAAAGGGAAAACAATAAGGCAATAGACAATTATAAGTGATTTATAACTATAAGTAGCAGAAGTATTCAGAAACACCATGGGCATAGAGAGGAAAAGCCCAAGTCTTCTCATGAAAGTGAAGGTGGGCATCACAGAGGAGGTGAGGTTTGAGTGGAATTGTAAAGGTGACATATGAGTATACTAGATGAACTAAATGGTTGATAGGAAAAACGGGACTGGGTGAAGGTACACAGATTGGAGGTAGTGGGAACAGTGTATGCAAAAGCCTGGGATATACAACAGCATGGTATATCTAAGGTATAATAACCCTGTATGTTTTGCTTAGGAGTTTGACTTTTATCTTATAGGCCAAAACAGCAAATAAAATTAATCTGGAGGGCCTACAGACTCCTGCCTCTCATGGTATTTAGTAATGTCTATTGTGGATGAGGAAGACAGGACTGTGAATCAAATGCTGTCTGTTTGCAATCTAAGCATAGATAAACTTGAGCCACTGAAGGATTTTATTAATCTGTAAATAATGTACCTGCAAGTTTCTGTCTTGTGACTCCAAGTAGGAGAGCTTCCTTAAGATCTAGCCTGGCCTTGTGGATGTATTTACTGACCATGTCAGGATTTTTATCTTTCCAGACTTTTTTTTTTCTTTTTAGATGAAGTCTTACTCTGTCACCCAGGCTGGAGTGCAATGGCACCATCTTGGCTCACTGCAACCTCTGCCTCCCAGGTTCAAGCGATTCTCCCACCTCACCCTCCCAAGTAGCTGGGACTACAGGCACCTGCCACCACACCTGGCTAATTTGTTTTTGTATTTTTAGTAGAGATGGGGCTTCACCATGTTGGCCAGGCTGGTCTCGAATTCCTGACCTCAAGTGATCTGCCCCCCTTGGCCTCCCAACATGCTGGGATTACAGGTGTGAGCCACCGCAACTGGCCCAGACATTTTTAATTGCAAGTAAACAGCCTGTAGATTTCTTTGAAGGTTTTAATATTTGCCCTCAAAGTGAGAATATTAAACTATGGAAGAGGAATAAGCAAACAAATAAATATGAATAGTGTGATAAGTGCCATAATAAAGGTACATTCTTAAAAGCCTGAAACATAATGCAGAGAGAAAAACTCTACCTGGATGATTAGAGAACTCTTTATCAAGTAGATAATACAAAAGCCTTGCATGACAAGTTAGAATTCTTAGACGTGAAGAAGGGAATTTGCAGAAGAGGAAACAGCCTAAGCTAAAAGCACTAGTGTGGGGGCGTCTGTGGTCTATTCAGGAAACAGCAGAGAATTTTGTATTGACAGTGTGGTGGTGAACCAGGACTGGTGGCAGAGATACAACTGTAAAGGCAGGTTGAGGCAGTTGTGAAAAACCTTGTATAACATGCTTTGAGCAGAGCTGTTTCTTAGACACACCTCTGATGTGGTAAGGAGAACAGGCTGTAACTTAGCATGGCGACAGAGAGAGTAGTTTAAAATCCAGTAAGGCATTCGGAGCAGAGAAGCTGATCCAGAAGTAAGAGCATGCACCCCCTATCCCGCTGCCTGGAAAAAATGCAGAAGTCCAGGTTGGAGTTACAGTTCCATCACAAATGGCCTATGATTCAGGCTGTGGGAACACCTCAAGCAATCTCAGCCTGATAGAGCCGCCAGTGCCCTCTGATGGTGGCCCGTTTGATGGCCAGAAATCAAGGCACCATCTAATTCCTCTTCCATTTCCCAAGGTTTTACCAAATGCTTGGCTGCTGTGATAACTGCTGGAGCAAAAGATCTTCAAGACATTGGTCTTTCAATCGAAAAGCTCATAGTCTGGTCATCCTGATGTAAGACACAGAGATGAGCATATCATTGGTCTATGCAATAAAAAAAAATGCATAAGAAAGTTTGTATAGAAGGGTGATTAACTCAGGACTCGGGGGCTTTGATGGTGGTTTGATCTCTGGGTTGGTAGTGAAAATATACCCATGGAAGATGTAATTGGCCTCTGAAATAAGATTAGGACTTCAGAAGGTAATTAATAGGAAGGCTTTCATTGAGACCAACATGGGTTATTTGGAAAATTGAAAGTAAGTCTGTGTTCTAGAAGCATCAACAGTTGGCACAGATTTTGCAGTGGCTCTTCTGAGGAAGTCTTAATGATACTCAATGTTTCCTACAGGGCTTCACTCAGCAAATATGTATTAGGCATCTTCTACAGGCCAAGCCCTGTGGTAAGCAATGTGATATGGGACCCCCAAGGTGCTTACAGCCAAGCATTAAGACAGGCGTTCAGACAGAAGGATATGAAGGGGTACTTTCTTTAAAGTTCAAGTTGTACACAAGTAGCAGTTGGCAGCAAAGGGAAACAGGGTTTTACATGGAAGGGGGCAGTCAAGGAAAGCTTCCCAGAGAAGGAAGTGCTTGAGTTGAACTTTGAAGAAGAAATGAGTAGGAATTTCCCGGATGACAGTCCAGGAAAGGTGTGGCATCTTTGTTTCTGTGATGTGGCTCTAGATGAGTGTCTTCCTGACTCTCTAGTCATGTCATCTCTGCTCTTCTCTTCAGGCTTCTCTTCTTCCCACCCCTACTGTGATTGATCCTTCAAGGTTCTGTGCTCAGCCCTTCCATTGGTTCTTGGATTTGTCCTTTCCCGCCATGTCTTCATCACATCCACAACTTCCACTAACACTTGCGAGCTTCAAACTTCTTAGTAAGTAAAGACTCCACATTGCCAAGTACGGGACTTTTTACCCAGGAAGTCAGCCTATCTCTAATGAAACATGCTCCAAAAATAACTTACCATCTTTCATCTCTGTTGTCCCACCTATCTTTTTGTGGCCTGATTTTATAAGTCAAGAACCTTGAAGAGATCCTTAGTTTGCTTCCTTTCTATTCCCAACATCCAGTGACTCTCCAAGTTCTGCAGTGCTCTTAAATCCTTTCTGTGTCCACTGTTAATTCCTTAAAGGGGTCCCTCATAATCTCTTGCCTGTCTGATTGCAGTCACTTCCTAATCTGTCTCTCTATTTCCAGCTCACGCTCTAAACCTATCCTTCCTCACTACTGCTGGGGTGGTATTCCCAATCAGCAAGTCTGATTTTGGATCATATCCCACTTCACCACACCCCTACTGCTTATGATAGTCCTATGTTCCTGACAACCTTTGGAATTAGGTCTCAATGCCTTAGGGTGGTAGACAAACCTCTCCTGCTGACCTCACCAGTAGCTTTATCTGTTGTCCTCTCCCTTCAGGAATTCACCAGAAATTCTAAACAGATTGTAGATCTCCCAAAACATCATTTTTTTTTTCATATTTTCTTGCCTTGAAATGCTATCACCTGTAATGTTTTCCCTATCACTCTTTCCACATGACACTGTCACGTCCCCTTCCTTGACTCTGCCTTCTGGATAGATGGCCACTTTCTTTTCTGGGCTACTTCTGGACCAGGTATTCTGAACTATCTATTATTATGCCACTTTGTGAAAATCAAAGAAGCAATATAGCTTAGTAGTTAGGAAAAAGCAACCAAATCCCAGCTCTGACACTTACCAGTGTGAACTTAGGCAAGTTATTTAATCTCTCCTTGGCTTAATTTCTACAAAACTTAGCTATAAAATGGGACTGATAATAGTATCTGCCTCATAAAATTGTTGTCCAGTTAATGTATATAAAATGCTTTAAACAAAAAAGTACTGGGCTTATAGTAAGGATTATATAAGAATTTGATGATTGCCAACTGTGAGCATCTCGATTTGAGGGAACTATGTCTTGTTCATCTCCATGTTCCCAGGGCCCAGCACCAGTGTCTTACACACAGGGTATGTGGAACAAATGTTTGTTTACCGAGGAATGACTGAATCTATGGCTTTTCCTTTCCCTTGGTGTAAGACCCAGTAAATCCCTGAGTCATGCTAATTTTCCTTTCCAATGTCCTCCGTGTTTAATTTTTTTCTATGGTAACTATCACAGCTCCTTCATTTATTCAGCAAAAAGTTATTAGTCAACAGTGTGCAAGGCACCCTAATTGCTAGAGATAACTGCTGTAAACAAGACAGATTCCTTCTGCTTATGGACATTGCATTCTAGCAGAGGACACAGACATGAAATAACAGCATATTAATTACCTGATCAAGAGTGATATATATAATAGGAGTCTTGGGGAGGTCAGAAAATTTCTCTTAGATAAAAAATTTGACTAATATAAAAAAAACTAGAAGTAAATAGCTAGAATAAGGTGGTAAAAGCTGTGGTGGAGAGTGACCCAGGCAAAGGGAATGGCATGTGTAAAGCTCTGAGGTAGGAAGAAATTTGACATGTAGATTTTTAGTTCCCTGTGTCTGGATTATTGCTACAACTGCTACCCGATTTCTGTAAAGAATGATCCTCCCCACTGCTCTCATATTAAACTTTCCATCATGTAGATTCCCTGCTCAAGAACCTTCCATGATTCTCCATTGCCTACTGAATGACATACTAATTCCTGAGTTGTTTTTCATGTCCCAATATAATATGGGTTTCAGTGATTATCCGATTTTATCTTCCACAAATCATCTACCATATACTCACCATAGCTATCATGAACTACTTGATATTCTCCACACATTCTTTATGTTTTCCTACCTTTCCACCTTCGTTCAGGTTGTTATTGCTACCAAAATGCCTTTCTTCTCTGTTCCTATCCATGCTTGTTTCACAAAAAAAAAATCCATTTGCTATATATGTGATGTGCTTTGATATTTTCTATTCTAGTCTATTACATTCTAGTTCAGTTTTTAAGACAAACAAGCAAGATGTAAGCCACATAAATGATTTCGTAACTCATGAATGGATCTTGACCCAGGGTTGAAAACATTGTCCTTTAAAGATTTTTTCATGATCTATGATTTTGAAGAGGGTTGGCTTTACTAGAGTCAAAATTTTCTTCTTGCAGTAGAATCCTCTAACCAGCTACATCTGGATTATTAGTCATCTGTATTCTCTGAAGACAGGACAGTGAAATTCAGCCTGAACACATGATCAATGGGGAAGCTAATCATACAGATCCAAAGCACCCTGAGGATGCTTAGTAATACATCTTGATTTGTAGGTGATATCACAGTTTGCTATTTCAATCCTGCCAATGATCTGAACTGAAGTTGCTAATTGTATTGAACTGTTCCGGATCACATCTTGGGCAAAGATGAACATGGGAGAGCATTTGTTCCAGCTGAGACTGAGAAAAAAAAAATCCTCTTTTAGCAAATAAATCCATAGCAACTAGATGCAACTGTAGCTCATGTTATGACCCATCATCTCTTTCTCTAAGACAGAGAACCTGGGCATCGGCCACCCCCTTCTTTAAATAACCTACCACCAATCCTCTTGACTTTACATCCTACAAGTGTCTCCGATCTGTTGACCTCTCTCCAACTTTCCTGCCTTGCCTGGAGCTCAAGCCTCCTAAATGTTTATTTTGCAATCTTTCTTAGTGTTTCACACAGTGAAAGATCTATTGTGCCATCCTCCTGCTAAGAACCATTCAGTTATCCGCTGTTTGTTCCCTTAGGAGAGGGTCCAGAGGATAGTACATAAAATTGCTTGCAAAGCCCTTCCTGATCCATTCTCAGTAAGCTTTCCTGTCTCATTCTTACTCCCTTCTATCTTCTTTTCCTCCTCCTTGTCTTCTCTTCCGCCATTCATCTTCTACCCTCTGATCATTAAAAACAAAAAGCTTTGTTCCTCAAACACTTCATGTTTGTTTTCTTTGGTTTGGTTTTCTGGTCTAGAGCATTCCCTTCTCTATTAGACAGCTCTTATCCTTCCTTCAAAACACATCTTGGATATTTCATTCCTTGAGCCTTCTAAGTCAAAGCCATGAGACTCTCCCCTGTCCTCCCTTAATTCCCTATAGTTCACCATTACACCATATCCAAATTATCCATTCACTTCACTTCAACAGTGTGAAAGCAGGACTTTTTCAGCACAATATTTCTATTGCCTATCACGTAATAGGAGGACCCTGCAGTGTCCAGCTAAGCTGATGACTTGGAGATAAATCTGCCTAACCCTGGGATGAAGTATCTGTGAACTATTTTGACAGCAGATGTAAGTCATGATCTCCAAAGAACTTACCAGTTACTATTAATATTTTTTTTTACTTAGTATGTTTAAATCTCCATTTGTTTTATGTATCTCATTTCATAAATTCAGGAGTGGGTGAAAAAAAGAGGTGCTAATTTTGGTTCCCTGAAATTCCAATATTTCAGGTAATCTCTCTTAGACACTAAATTTTACTTCTTACCAGGCCCACCCTGGCCAATATATAGATCCTCAGATTAATGGAGCTTTCACAACAGTTTTATTCAATTATTCTCAATCATCCACTTTTCATTGATTAAACAACTACTAAGTGCTAGATACTGGAAATACTAGATGGTTAAGATGTCATCCCTCCCCTCAAGACCTAGTCTATCCTGAGCTCCAAGGAGGGAAGGGACCAAACAGTAAGCTATTATGAAATAGAAGTTCTTACATAAACTTTAAAAGCCAGAGAGTTCCACAGAAGCATAAAAATGTTAAGAAACGAGAGTTTGCTTTCTGTACAAAAAAAGAAAACACCAAGTAAGTTTTATGAATGATAAATATTCTGAGAGAGAAACACACAGCAAGCTGCAGATACCATACAGAGAAGTTTTTGTGTTTTTTTTTTGCTAATGGAACCATGAAGATTCTCATTGCATCCGCTCACATTTAGTCAGTGCTATTTCAGTTAATTCTAATGGATTCTTTTCTCTTTAAGTTTTATTTATGTTTGATTGACACACAATGATTGTGCAAATTTATGGAGTAAAATGTGAATGTTTCCCTTTATAACTGAAAAGCAAGTAGCCTAGCAAAGTCTACAAATTTCTTCAAAGACATAAAAGCAAAATATAGCCAAGGTGATGCAGCAGGTGTTGCAGGTTGTTGCAGGTGTTGCAGGTGTTGATGGGTGGTCAACACTTACAGGTTGTGCTGATTATTAAACTTTGAATGTTAATGTGGAGGCTGCTAATGCTAACACTAGAAAGTTAGAAATGTATTCTGAAGGATTTTTGACTTAAGCAAAATTAGAAATGAGCAAAACCTTTCTGGTCAGAATGATTCTACAATTTTCACAAGCCAAAAATTATTCAAAACGCGTCTCTGAGGCTTTTGCGTAAGTATTTAGGACCTCTTTGAATTTCTTGCTATTCCTTTAACATATTTGCTTTATAATACGTTATCCCTTTGCAGTTCTTTCTAGTTGGAATAGCTCCCTGCCCCTCAGGTGCCCAGTAAACTTAATTGTCACTTCTGTGAAACCTTACAAGATCAGTGGGAATCCCTTAGGCTGAATTAATAACTTCCCACTCCTAGTGGCCATACCACTCAATGACTTTCCTTTTAAATTGTCCTTACTCCGTTGTAGTATTCTTTGTAGAAGTGTCTCTGTTCCCTAACAGACTGTGTAAGCTACTTAATAATTCCATAATTCCTTAGCTACAGGACCCAACGGTGCCTTATATAAATTTCCATATAGGCAGGTTTAATGGGTGAATCATTCTACTTTTTTCTTTGCCTCTTCTGTGTCACCATAGTACTAAGTCTCTGTTCTCTTTCATGGTCTTTTCTTCTCCAGTTTGAAAAACTTTATGATGTACAATAAGGTCTCACATAACATTATTGGTAGGTTTTTGAAAACTGCAACTTTAAGTGAAATGATGACTATTGAAGTCAATTTTACCATAGGCTAACTAATATAAAAAGAGATAAATTCTTAGGGTGTATTTCTGCTCACAAAAATGTCACCAAACTTCTAACTAAAAAACAAAACCCTTCTAATCTTAAACCGTGAGATAAATGTAAGCTATACATTCATTTAAGAAAGATTAATACAAACTGTATTAATACAAACACGTATGATAATTATTTACCCTATTATTTCAGTTCATGGTCACAGGTGGCCAAAATCCTTCCTGACAGCTCAGGTAGCCAAGCAGAAACCCATCCTGGACAGAACAATGTGCAAACTCCACACAGACAGTAGCCCCGATGGGGAATCACATTTTTTTCTCATCAATGTTATAATGAAATGAAGTTGAATAAAATGACATTGAATAAAATATTATTTGAGTGCCTGTTGTACATTATTAAAAAGTTCTAATCTGACAATTAGAATATATATTATTTTTAATTAGTTACAAATTTATCTTAGAAAAAAGTAGGAGTTCTAGTTGTAAGAGCCATTTTTGTCAGTTTGGGACAATCACTTTACTTGTCTTGACTTCAGTTTCCTCATCCAAATAATGAGGACATTACCAAATGATCTGCAAATCCAGCGCCCACTCCCCCCAACCCACTCTAATACTACGGTCCCATACTCTTTCTGAATTCATGAAAAACGCATAGTCTAGGTCACATAATAGTACACTTAATTAACATCTTGTCTCATTACTTCTTTCTTTGCTGTTCCTCAAAAACACATAACCAAATAGTAAGTTCTATGATGTCTGAAGAACTCGGAAAGTCAAACCGATACAGATTCAAGTCCTGATTCTGCCATACGAAACATCTTTCTTGTCAACTTCCTCAACATGGATAAGGCTCAGTTTCTCATGTGTAAAATGGGAATAATAATAGTAGTACTTTTTAAATAGAGTCATAGCTATCCTCCTTCTGCATTTCTTACGAGTTCCTGCAATTGGCAGTCGTGTAAGAATGCAAGGTCTTAATAATACAGATACGTTCACTGATGAATTAATCACTAGCCTGTGTTTTTGCCCATTATGTCAAAGCATTTTTATCTGTTTCTTGCTGATTGCCAGATACTGTAAATACCTAATAATACAATAAAATTACAGTGCCAACTACATATAGTGCCAACTAAAATTGTAAATCTTGCAATATATGCAAATCTTCATGAAGTTGATAAACACAGAGCTAAATAATTGTAAGGCACACAGGTGAAGCCATTGACAAATTGAAAAAAAGAAAACTAATGAGAATATGACAGACTAGGCACCATAAAGACACTGAATGGAAAATGCTGATTAAATAGATACATGACTCTAACGTTTTTCACAAAACTAAAATCATGTGGCAAATCTTTAAAAAGGATAGTTTTGTATTGTTATGCAAATGCTCAAAATTAATTATTTAATTCATTCTTTGCTCTTTCTAAGGAATAATTTATGGAAGTAATGAGCAAAAGGATGAAATTCAGCATGAGAATAGGAGCATCTCACAGTGGGCACTGCAGAGAAAGCGGGGGAGAGTGAGAAGCAGCAAAGGCAGCCCACTCCTCATTCTCAATTCTGACACAGCCCAACTCTGGTGCTTACACTTAGCAGCAAAATGAGAAAGCAGTGGAGAAAAACACAAGGCGGATCATTGAACTCTGTGTGTCTGATACCTAACACCTTATTGAAGTTTCAACCTAAGCAAGTCTATTCAAATATTAAAAAACTAATAATGTCTAAACTTCCATAAAACCTTAGTGAACACTAATTATTTCTATAGCATTTTGAAATAAATAAAAGTAATTTTACTGCTTTTTGTTCAACGAATAACTCTGTGAGGTAGTTGAAACAGATATTACCTCTATTTTACTACTGAAAAACCAAATGTTGGTAGGAGCTTACTCAGGTACTCAGAGAAAGAACACAGGTCCTGGACCCCAGGGCATATTGATAAAAATGTTTTATGTCATTTTCATCTGACCAGTAATGTAGTTCAAATTCTCATTATAATCTTTTTAGGGTATATTTTGTTGGCCCCAATTTTCTGAAAGATAAGAAATCTGAGGATTGAAGAGATTCAATAAACTGGCCCAGAGTCAGTGGTAAATATCAGTTTCCTAATTCCACGATCCCTGCTTTCTCCAGGACACTCTCCCCTTTCACTATGTCAGGTTGTTTGCTAAAACTCAGAATCAAATGTCTTTATTAATAATAGGAAAACTATACCAACAGAAACGAGGTTTTCAGAGAATAATAGAAATTTAGAAAGTTTGTCTTAGAAAAAGTGACTGCAGTTCATACCTCAATTATAATTACTGGTACATTTAGGAACTAAAGTTTAAAAGTGATGCATTTGTTTCAACGTTGTTTCCTTTTTCTGTGTACTTTCCTTAGGTGATACTAAAGAGCAATGAAATAAGCAAAAGCTATGTTGTACCAAAAACAAAAAAAAAGAATCTGTGTTTTGTATTAATCCCTGAGCTCAGTAGATCATTGCCTCTATCATCCCATTTTACCAATTGAGATGTGAACTATAAAGAGATTAAGTGAACTTTCTAGGGTCACAGAGTTCCAAATTGGCTGAGCAAATATATCAGTGGTTCTTGACACATTCACTGTATTTTATGACTATCTTTTCTCTAAGCATATTGTAGTAAAAATATAAAATTTTGTTTAGTAAAGCAACGAAGAGAATACATAAGCAGAAATTATTCCCAGTAAACTGGCCTGAATTTATGTGTTGTGAGTGATGAGTATGTTTCTACTACTATTGCAACTGTAGTCATGAATTATTTGTGAACAAGGGCCAAGAATACACAGTTTAGGTTATATTAAAATTGCAGTTAAGAAAATATTTTCCTTTGGGAGGCTGAGGTGGGTGGATCACAAGTTCGGGAAATCGAGACCATCCTGGCTAACACAGTGAAACCCCGTCTCTACTAAAAATACAAAAAATTAGCCGGGCGTGGTGGCGGGCGCCTGTAGTCCCAGCTACCCGGCAGGCTGAGGCAGGAGAATGGCGTGAACCTGGGAGGCGGAGCTTGCAGTGAGCCGAGATCACGCCACTGCACTCCAGCCTGGGCGACAGAGTGAGACTCTGTCTCTAAATAAATAAATAAGAGTGAAATCCAAACACAAGAAATCCATGCTAATCCACATCAAAATAAAAAGAAAACTAAGAACAAAAAAATCTTGAAAGCACCAAGAAATAAATGACACCTGAACTATCAGGGGAAAAAAAATTTGAATGACAGTGGATTTCTCATCAGAAATCATAAAGATCAGAAGGAAATGGTACAACAAACTTCAAGTCCTGAAAGAAAAGAACTGTCAAACCCAAATTTTGTATGTGGCAACATTTTCCTTCAGAAATGAAAAGAAAATAAATGCATTTTCAGATTAATGAAAATTAAGAGAATTTGTCACAAGCCACATACATTAAAACAATGGCTAAAGAAACCCCTTAGAGAAGGAATCTTAAAACATCAAGAACAACAAATATAAGTAACTACAAAAGACGTTCCTTCTCCTCTTGTGTGTTCTACATTTAGTTTAGCAGTCAAAGCTAAAAGTACAATATTTTCCAATATGAATCTAAATGTATGTAGCGAAAACATTTAAGACAACTATATTATAAATGGGTTGGGAAGATAGGTACAGAGACTTAAAAGAAGGCAAGTTTTCTACATTTGACATAAATTGGTAAAATATTAACACCAACAAAACTTTGTGGTGGTGGAAGAATTCTGTATCTTGCTTCTAGCGGTTGTTACAGGAATGCATACATATGAAAAAATGACATAGAACTATACACCACATTGTACCAATGTCAATTTCCCAGTTTTGACATTGTACTATTGTTAATACAAGATGTAACCATTGGGAGAAAGTGAGTGAAGGGTACCCAAGAACTGCCCATTTTGCAAATTATGAATCCACAACTATTTCAAAATAAAAAGTAAAAAATGTAAGCTTTTAAAAAATTCTTATTAAGTCACATTCTGAAACACCTTCTAACCTTAAAAAAATGGAAAAAAACCCATAATAAAGAGTTGGTATAAAATTACAGAGCAAATTTCTTCAGTAATTGATTGTTTTGCTTTAGTTAGGTTTTTGATCATCATTTGTGACCTACTTGAATTGGGGAAATGCAATTCTGTTTTGATGCTGATGTTACTATCAATGTCTGCATTTTTTTTTTTTTGAGATGAAGTTTCGCTTTTGCTGCCCAGGCTGGAGTGCAATGGTGCAATATCGACTCACTGCAACTTCCACCTCAGCGGCTCAAATGATTCTCTTGCCTCAGCCTCCCAAGTAGCTGGGATTACAGGCCCCTGCCACCACACCGAGCTAATTTTTTGTAGCTTTTTTATGTCTTCAATAATCACATTGTATAAAAGCTAATGAGTTATCTTGGCTAGGTCATAAAGATAACTGACAACTTTGTTAACAGTTCCTAAATAAAAATATTATTTATAATCTTCAGCTATCAGAGTATAGTGATAGACACCTTGGAAGTCTACAAGCATTTTTTTCTTTCTCTTTCAGAGAAGTGAAAAAACTTCTCTTTCAGAGAAGTGAAAAAACTAGCATAAGAGTCTCTGGATCTCTTAGTGGCACAACTAGATAGTGGCATCAAGCTATGAAACATCCAGGCCATATTACCAAACTTTTTTATCTACCGTGAAAATCCTTCTTCTCCTTTTAATCTGTAGCAAACATTTTTTTGGAAACTCTAAAAGCCCATATCGCTCCTCTCAGAACTGACCCCACTTCCCCAGTACAACTCTATTTGGATTATATAATCTCCACTGGTCTCACAGGACTAGTTAATATGATTGTCTCTCCAGATAATTGAGAATTATGACCCATAGATTCAAACTGGGTGAACTTAAGGTTCTATGTTGCCAATTGGCTACTGTTATTACTTTTGGATTTTATCAATGATGAGATATTCTAAGCACACAGAAAACACCCATTTGCTCCCTTCCCTGAATGAACAGATATTAATACTCTGTCATAATTCTTTCAAATTTCTTTTTCCCTAAAAATTAAAAAAATTTTGATATAGACACAAAATTAAAGTAGTACTAGATATACCAATCACCAAGATAAAACAATTATCGATATTTTGTCGCATTCACAGAATTTATTTATTTATTTATTTTTAAAATTATGGTAGAAAACACATTTTAACATAACATGTTTAATATAAAAATTAGCATCTTGACCATTTCTAAGTGTATAGTTCAATAGTGTTAACAATAGTCACATTGTTGTGCAATAGATCTCTAAAAGTTTTTCATTTTGCAAAACTGAAACTCTATACCCATTGAAAAACAACTCTCTATTTCCCCTTCCTCACGGCCCCTGACATCCACAATTCTGCTTTCTATGAGTTGGACCAATTTAGATGCCTTATACAGGTGGAATCATACAGTGTTGGTCTCTTTGCGACTGGGCTTATTTTACTTACTATAATGTCTTCAGGGTTCATCAATGTTATAGCACATGACAGAATTTCCTTCTCTTTTTAAGCTAAGTAATATTCCACTGTATGTATATACTCCATTCTCTGTATCCATTTATATGTCAGTGGACATTTGGGTTGCTTTTACCTCTTGGTATTGTGAATAATGCTGTAATGAACATGGATATGAAAATACGTCATCAAGAGTCTGTCTTCAATTCTACTGGATATGTATCCAGAGTGGGATTTCTGGATCATATGGTAATTGCATTTTTAGCTTCCTGAGGAAACTCTGTACTGTTTTTCGTACTGGCTGCATTGTCAATTCCCATTGACAGTGCACAAGAATTGCAATTTCTCCACATTTCAATACCACTTGCTATTTTCTGTTTTTATGACAGTGGCCATGTGTATTAGTCCATTCTCACACTGCTATAAAGAACTACCTGAGACTGGTAATTGAAGAAAAGAGGTTTGACTCACAGTTCCCTAGGCTGTACAGAAGCATGTTTTGGAGGCCTCAGGAAATTTACAATTATGGCAGAATGCAAAGGGGAAGCAAGCACATTTTACCATGGTGCAGCAGGATAGAGACAGAGAGAAGGGGGAAGTGTGCCACACAACTTTAAACCATCAGATCTCATGAGAACACACTAACAGCAAGGGGAAAATCTGCCCCCATGAGCCAATCATCTCCCACCAGGCCCCTCCTCTGACATGTGGGGATTACAATTTGACATGAGATTTGGGTGGGGACCCAGAGCCAAACCATATCACCATCTTAATGGGTGATATCTCATTATAGTTCTGATTTGCGTTTCTCTAATGGTTAGTGACATTGAATACCTTGTCACTTGTTAGCCATTTGTAAGTCTTTGGAGAAATACCACTTTGAGGATTTTACCCATTTTTTTAACTAGGCTATTTGCTTGTTGTTAAATTATAGGCATTCTTTATATATTCTGAATCTAACTCCTTATCAGATATATGATTTGGAAATATTTTCTCCCATCTTTTAGGTTACTTTTTCACTCTACTGATTGCTTCCTTTCATGTGCAAAAGGCTTTAAGTTTGATGTACTCTCATTTGTCTATTTTTGCTTTTGTTGCCTGTGGTTTTGGTGTCATATCCAAGAAAACATTGCCAAATCCACTGTTATAAAATTTTTCTCCTGTGTTCTTTTTATAGTTTTATATTTTAAGGTCTTATGCCTAGGTCTTTAATTCATTTTGAGTTTATTTTTGTATATTATGTAAAGTAAGCATCCGACTTCATTCTTTTACATGTGGATATCCAGTTTTCTCAACACCATTTATTGACCGGACTACCCTTTAAGCCCATTGTATGGTCTTGACACTCTTGTCAAAGATTGATTGAGTGCGTGCACAAGGGTTTATCTGGGACCTCTATTCTATTCTATTGATCCATATGTCTGTCCTTATGTCAGTACCACACTGTTTAGATTACTGTAACTTGGGCTCACTTAAACTATTTAAAACACGTTTTTTCTTTTTCTTATTTGAAGTATTTTTCAGCAAATATCAGATGGTATTATTTTACCCCTTCATAATTCACTATAACTCTAAAAATGATGGCCCACTACAAAACCACAATATTATTATCACTCATAATGTTTCTTTGGCATAATTTCATACCTGGTCTTAATCAAATGTATGGATTTTCTCAAAAATGTGTTTTCTGGCTTATTTGAATTAAAGTCTAAACAAGGTCCACATTTTAATGTTTGTTTTTTAGGTCACTCGTAATTTAGAATAGTTCTTCCTCTGCTCCCTTTTCCTCCAGCCATTCACTTATAGAAATTAGTTTAGTTGTTCTATAGAATGCCTCCCATGCTGGATTTCTCTAATTCTTTACTATGTCTTTTAACACTAAATGGAAATTAGCTAGTGGCTTAACTCTGTGGTCATTTAACTATAAATTGAAATTAGCCTAGAACCATGATGTTTTTATGTCTGCAAGCAGTTTTTTAATCTTATCTGCAAATTGAAGATTCTGAGGACTTTTCCCAGTTTCACTGGGCATTCTCACACGTCTTCCCATGTTTCCACCCAAGGAATATAGGATCTTCTTCTTTTAGTAGATGTTTGTAGAAAAATTTTTTACACCCCGAGTTTGTGGCATACATAGGTTGTCCCTATTCATTTTTCACTATTACTGTCACACCACTTCGTTCTTGTTCTTGTTCTTGTTATACTGCTGTAAGTGATTTACCACTCCTGTTCATAATCTGAAATTTATGAGAATTTATTGCCTTTGATTTTTATTTAAGATATTAACGGTGCATTTATTATTAGCTATCCTAATTGATTTGTTTGTTTTCCAGGAGGAATTTTGGGGAAATTAAAACCTGCCTTTCTGCCAGGATCACATCACTGGAAGTTCCATGACTCTCTTTTTGTAAAAGAAAAAAAAATCACAGAAACACCCACCTCCCAACCTATTCTCTTTTACTTCTTCCCCCAAGTCCACCCCCAAATATAACTGTTATCCAGAAGCTGTTATGTCCTGTTTCCATACATGTTTTTGTACTTTTACTATATCTACATACATCAATTAAACTTATGTCCTATTGTTTTGTGAATTTATATTTGCGTATACATTTTCATATGTAAAATTTGCATTTTTTTATTGAAAATTATGTTTCTTGAGATTTATCCACATTGAAACATGGAGCTCTAAATCGTTAATTTTAACTGCTATAGAGTATTCCATAATTTGAATAAGGCATAATTTGTTTGTACAATCTCCCGCCAAGGGAAAATTATTTCCACACTCATCATGACAAGGAGCACTGCAAAAATAAAAATAAAAATTACATTCATACATGTTTGCCTGCACCCATCTGCCTGATTTTCTCTAAAATAAATATCTAGGAGTGAAAGTGCCAGGTCAAAGAGCATGTGCATCTTCTTATGCCCACATATATGAGAGTTTTCCCCAAGTATATCTACATCAACAACTATGATGTTTTAATTTTCTACATCCTTCTCTGTATTCATTTGTTTTCATGCTGCTATGAAGAAATACCCAAAACTGGGTAGTTTATAAAGACAAGAAGATTAATTGGCTCACAGTTCTGCATGGCTGGGAAGGTTTCATAAAACTTACAATCATGGTGGAAGGGGAAGGAAACACGTCCTTCTGCACATGGTGGCAGGAGAGAGAAATGCCAAGCAAAAGGAGGAAAACCCCTTATAAAACCATCAGATCTTGTGAGAATGAACTCACCATCATGAGAAGATCATGAGTGTAACTGCCCCCATGATTAAATTACCTCCCACCAAGTCCTCCTATGATAAATAGGAATTATGGGAACTAAAATTAAAGGTGAGATTTGGGTGGGGACACAGAGCCAAACCATATCATTGTCAATGTGAAATAGTACTTTATTGTTACTCTATTATATATTTTATTGAATGAAATGTGAGGTTGAGAACTTTTACAACCCCTATTAATCATTTTGTCTTCTTTTTCTGTGTATGGTCTGTTTATAACATTGATAATCTCTTGGGTTTTGTGTCAATTTCTTAATGATTTGTAAGGGTTTAAAAATATATTCTAGATAATGATTCTTCTTGATATTTATTAAATACAATGTGTTCTCATAAAATCATCTATGAACTCTTCCTCCCATCCCCCTCTCCATTCCCTTTCCTCTGCCTTCGTCTCTATCTCTACATCTACCTCTACCTCTAGCTCTATTTCTAGTTATAGCTCTAGCTCTATCCCTATCCCTAACCCTATCTCTACCTCTAGCTCCACCTCTACCTCTACCTCTATGTCTAGCTCTATCCCTACCTCCACCTCTAGTACTGATACCAGCTCTAGCTCTACTTCTGTCTCTACCTCTACTTCATCTCTATCTCTAGCTCTACCTCTAGTTCTACCTCTAGCTCTAGCTATACTTATATCTCCACCTCATCTCTATCTCTAGCTCTAGTTCTAGCTCTACCTCTACATCTAGCTCTAGCTCTAGCTCTACCTATCTCTATCTCTATCTCGATCTCTATATCTATCTCGATCTCTATCTCTATTTCCATAACGCTTTCTCTCCCTACAGTTCAGATTTTGTTCTTGGAAACAGCCTGGGAAACAGGCAGTTTACTATACTTTCCATTTTCCCAAATCTCCATCTCTAACCACACCTCACCCCTGCTACCACCACACAGGTTTCTTCATGGAACATCCCTTGTTTGTGAAGCATTGACACTTATGCAAAAAGGTATTAAAAGTAAGTGTCTGGCGGGGCACGGTGGCTCACGCCTGTAATTCCAAGCACTTTGGGATATGGATCACAAGGTCAGGAGATCAAGACCATGCTGGCTAACACCGTGAAACCCTCTCTCTACTAAAAATACAAAAAATTAGCCAGGCGCGGTGGCAAGCACCTATAGTCCCAGCTACTCGGGAGGCTGAAGCAGGAGAATCGCTTGAACCCGGGAGGCGGAGGTTGCAGTGAGCCATGATTGCACCACTGCACACCAGCCTGGATGACAGAGCAAGAGTCCAACTCAAAAAAAAAAAAAAAATAGTAAAGGTTTCCTGCCTTTATGGACAACCTGTTTGTCAAATATGATCACATTCCATAAATTAGTTTTAACTTCAACTGGGGTTTTCCTCCTTTCAGCATGCATATTATCTCTTCCCTTCCTCTGGACCTTTCCTATCCATGTCTTTACTAGGATTATTACATGTCTGGTGAGTGCTGTAAACAAAATGTTATGTGTGCAATTAATGCTAATTTGGATGATAGGAAACAGAAATATTAATTCTAATTACTTTTCAAACATAGCTCATGCATTAATAAGAGAATCTGATGTCACTGCAAGACGATTTGGTTGAGATGATAATGCTAATTTATTGAAATGGGTGGGTGTCATAATCAGTTTAAAAAAAAGAGAAACATTTCTAAGACATACCAGATCATATTAATACATCACCACCACACACAAAATTGGTGTTAACATACAAATTCCTCTGGACGTTTAAGAAGCAATGCCTCCTTAAATATTGAGATCTAGTGAATGCACTTTTCAAATTGTAATATATAGGTCAGAGGGTTTTTTGTTTGTTTTGTTTTCCTATCTTTCTATTTGGCTTTTCTCTTCACATAGACTAGAGAAATAAAGGCACATGCAAATGCATAGATTTATTTATTTAGATTTCAATTGAAATTTTTCATTATGTTTATTATTTTTAAACACAGGCATCTGCTTGGCTTCATGTGCAAAGCCCTGAATTTCATTCTCTTCTTACTGAAGTTCTTGAAATGAAAGTAATACTTTAATATTTGATAATAATAGCCCAAGAAGGATGGTAACATCCAATTGTAAGTATTACATATCGAAGAATAAATTTTTTACAGGAAAATGCATTATATTAAGAATCATAGAAGTTTTTACTCATAATAACAAATATGGAAGAAAAAATAGCTTGCAATAAACATACCCAGTCCATATTTGTATCCAACATATATTTTTTCTCTAAAGCAGAATTACAATATAAAAACAAAATTTAGATTCCAAATGGTATGTCATATTAGAGAGAAAAATAGTGCAAATGAACAGTTTAAAACTGTCCAAAAATATGAGTAATTTTATTTGAAAAATGACAAGCATTCTTCAGAGTTCTGGGCCACCCAATTATTTCAATAAGACAAATTGTCTTGGAGAATGGCTCATAAACTCTGAGCCATTCATTAGTTTATTTTTGTATCATCAGGGAGTTAGCTTGGGAAACTGGCAAAATCCTATCTGGCTTGAAAAGTAAATGCCCTTGGATTAGGGTTCTGTGCAACAAAAAATGCAAAAGGCTAATAATTTTACTTAAAAATTTTATGATTATTAATTTTCATTCTGTCAGCCTACATCACAATTAAAAGAAATAAATCATTTTGGTGGTTTGTGCCTGATTTTTCCCAAGTTTCTTTGTTTGTTTGCTTGTTTTAATATTAAGTATATTTCTATTAGCTGGCAACAGCTGTTATTTGGGTGCCTTAGCTGACTGCTCCCAGAATACCCATAGCTTCAGTGTGTACTCTTTACTACAAATTCTTAATGTCTGGATTACTAAATAATTAAAACCATTCTTGCACATGTCCAATATAAGAGGGAGTAGATAAACTTCTTGCTTCATACCTTTTTCTACAAGCTTTTATTTTCAGGTAAAATTGATTCTTATTTGCTTTTAATTTACCAGCCACAACCTTAATATCATTTAACTAGCTAGTTAATAAAGCCTTGTAATTAAAGCTTCGTATTAAATCTTTGTATACACAATGATTTATCTGGGACTTAAATTTTGAATTCTTTCCTCCTTAAATTAATAAAATTTCGAGTTTCTGTTTTAATCTTCAAATATTTCAATTATTTGTTTTTTAAACAAACAAAGCCTGAACCAAAGGAATGATTGAAATTCATAAATGCCACTTTTTCTCTTACATGATCATACTATTAAAACTATAAAGTTTACACATCAAAATAAGAAGATAACTAAAGACAAAATAAAAAATTGTGAAAGCACCAAGAAATAAATGACACCTTACCTATCAGGGGAAAAATCTTATGGACTCTCCATAAGAAAGAGTAGTAACTCCTCCAAGGTCCCTGAAGGATAATAATCTGTGACACTACAGTAGATACTCAGACATAAAGTAGTTCCAAGAACAAAGACTATTGTCTGTCAAGAGCTGCTTATTTTCTTATTTTCATGACAGCCAGGAATACATTGAAAAGGTATATTTGTAATACATTAGCCACAATCTAATTGTGCTACCACTGGAGAGCTGCTCAGTGTCTAGTTCATCACACAATAGGGGATGGAAGTTGAATACATTCTTTTTGAAGGTTTATATGGTCTGGCTGTGTCCTCACCCAAATCTCCTCTCCAACTCCTACACGTTGTAGGAGGAACCCAGTGGGAGGCAATTGAATCATGGGGGCAAGTCTTTCCCATGCTGTTCTCATGATAGTAAGTCTCATGAGATCTGATGGTTTTAAAAACGAGAGTTCCCTGCACAAGCTCTCTTTGCCTGCTGCCATCCATGTAAAATGTGACTTGTTCCTCCTTGCCTTCTGCCATGATTGTGAGGCTTCCCCAGCCACGTGGAAATGTAAGTCCAGTAAACCTCTTTATTTTGTAAATTGCCCAGTCTCAGGGATGTCTTTATCAGCAGCGTGAAAGCAGACTAATACAAAGGTCTAATCAGAGTTGGATTTGTGTTGCTTTTGTTTGTAACACTCTGCTAAGACTGAACACAAGGAGGTCCAATTTTTTCCATGTTACTAGCTTTTTCACCTGTTTTCCACAGTAGCACAAATTCATGCTAGGAAGTTAACTGTGTGGGCATGAGAGCTTGTCTATACCATGATCTCCAAAAAACTGATTTTAATTCTTTTTACCTTTCCTACCAATATACCTGCCATTGCTTTCGTCTTCAAACCTCAACTATTTAGTCAGTGGATTCAGCTTTAATCTTGTCACCTTACATGTACACAGACATTTTTACATGTTTTACGTGAAACAAGATAGAGCATGAGTAAGTAAATAAGTGTGTGTGTATGATGCACATGTGTGTGCAGAAAAATGTAATCTCAATTTATTATTATTATCTAGTGCAATTAGAGAGATGGTCAAGCACAGGTAACAAAAGGGTTTAACAGAAAACTGATAACGTATGTCTTTAGGGAAGAAAGGATTACAAATTTCACGCTGGTCAAAATTGAAATTTCATAGAATAAACATCTGCAGTTTATGCTAAAATCTGCATGTAGGGTTAAAATATGATACTATTATAGGTAGATTTCAACCTTTGGTTGCAGCTGGCTGAGGGGGCTGCTGGCAACAGCTGTTATTTGGGTGCCCCAGCTGACTGCTCCCAGAATACCCATAGCAGTTACATGCTGGGAGGAGAAGGAGGCAGGTGCTATCAGATGACTCCTCAGGAATGTACCCTAAGGGAACACTATTTAGCATACAGGAGACTTGTCATGTGACTTTCTTCGGAGGGTGATTTTAAAGACTTGTCTGCAACTAATGATGTCTGTGATCTGTACAGAGGTCACCTTCAATAACTTCTCTTCCTGTAAACAGGGAAAGGAATGCTGGAAAATGGGTAAGAGAGAGAAAACAATAGGGAGCCCCAGTCACTTCTGGACCGAGTAGCCAATGTGACACTGTTTGCTATCCCTGGAGCTGAGTTTTAGTAATCCTTAGGTATTTTCAGTTTACTTTGTTTAGAAATTGAACTTCAACACAATGAACACTGGTGAGGTTGGATGTTGCAGCCAAAAAGCTTAGGATTTGAAGGAATCCTACGAATCCATCTTCACTACTTCACAGCTTTGTGACACTGGTCTCATCATATAACTTACCTACATGTTATTATCGCAGTTTGTAAAATGGTGATTATAATAACTGCCTCAGTACATTAATATAAAGATGAAATTAGGAAACATGTAAGGTGTCTGGCATATATTAGATGCTCAATATTTATGGTTCCTTTTTCATCATGTTGTAGGCTAATTGAACCCAATCTTTCAACCCTCAGAGACTGAGTTGGGTATTAGAAGACATTCACATGTTTATGTTAGGAATCAATTCACTCCATCCACACTGGCCATCCTTGTTGCTCCTTAAACATGGTAGGCATTCTTCTACCTTAGGGCAATGGATCTGGCTATTCCCTCCTCTGGACCTTCTCCCAAGTATGCATACAAACTGACTCACTTCCTTCAACTCTTCACTTAAATGTATTCTTCTCATCGAGGTTTATCCTGACAACCCCACTTAATACTGTAAACTGTACATGGCCCTCTTCACTGCTCCCTCAGTGCCATACTCCTGAGTCCCTTTACCATGCTCCTTTGCTTTAAAAAAAAAAAAAAAAATCTATTGCCTTCTAGCACTTAATAAAATTTTAAAATTACATTTACTATTTATTCTTTGTTTTTCCCCAGTAGACTGTTGTATTAGTCCATTTTCATGCTGCTGATAAAGACATACCCAAGGCTGGGAAGAAAAAGAGGTTTAATTGGACATACAGTCCACATGGCTGGGGAGGCCTCAGAATCATGGCAGGAGGTGAAAGGCACTTCTTACATGTAGGTGGCAAGAAAAAGATGAGAAGGATGCAAAAGCAGAAACCCATGATAAAACCGTCAGATCCTGTGAGACCTATTCACTGCCATGAGAACAGTATGAGGGAAACCACCCCCAAAATTCAAATGATCTCCCACCGGGTCCCTACCACAACACATGGGAATTATGCAAGTATAATTCAAGATGAGATTTGGGTGGGGACACAGAGCGAAACCATATCATTCTATCCCTGGCCCCTCCAAATCTTATGTCCTCACGTTTCAAAACCAATCATGCCTTCCCAACAGTCCGCCAAACTCTTAACTCATTTCAGCATTAACCCAAAAGTCCACAGTCCAAAGTTTCATCTGAGACAAGGCAAGTCCCATCCGCCTACAAGCCTGTAAAATCAAAAACAAGCTAGTTACTTCCTAGATACAATAGAGGTACAGGTACTGGGTAAATACAGTTATTCCAAATGCGAGAAATTGGCCAAAACAAAGGTGTTACAGGGCCCATGCAAGTCCAAAATCCAGTGGGGCAGTCAAATTCTAAAGCTCCAAAATGATCTCCTTTGACTCCATGTCTCACATCTAGGTCACACTGATGCAAGAAGTAGGTTCTCATAGTCTTGGGCAGCTCTGCCTCCGTGGCTTTGCAGGGTATAGACCCTCTTCTGGCTGCTTTCATGGGTGGCTGGAGTTGAGCGTCTGTGGTTTTTCCAGGCACACAGTGCAAGCTGCCATTGGATCTACCATTCTGGGGTCTGGAGGACAGTGGCCCTCTTCTCACAGCCCCACTAGGCAGTGCCCCAGTAGAGACTCTGTGTGGGGGCTCTAACACCACATTTCCCTTCTGCACTGCCCTAGCAGAGGTTCTCCATGAGGGCCCCACCCCTGCAGCAAACCTTTGCCTGGGCATCCAGGCATTTCCATACATCTTCTGAAATCTAGGTGGATGTTCCCAAACCTCAATTCTTGACTTCTGTGCACCTGAAGGCTCAACATCAGATGGAAGCTGCCAATGTTTGGGGGCTCGCACCCTCTGAAACCATGGGCCGAGCTATACGTTGGCCCCTTTTAGCAATGGCTAGAGTGTCTTGGATGCAAGGCACCAAGTCCCTAGGCTGCACACAGCACAGGGACCCTGGGCCTGGCTCACAAAACCATTTTTACCTCCCAGGCTTCTGGATCTGTGATGGGAGGGGCTGCTGTGAAGACCTATGACATGCCCTGGAGATATTTTCCACATTGTCATAGGGATTAACATTCAGCTCCTTGTTACTTACGTAAATTTCTGCAGACAGCTTTAATTTCTCCTCAAAGAAATGGGTTTTTCTTTTCTACTGCATCATCAGACTGCAAATTTTCTGAAGTTTTATGCTCTGTTTCCTTTTAAAGTGGAAAGCTTTTAACAGCACTCAGGACACTTCCTAAATTCTTTGCTGCTTAGAAATTTCTTCCAACAGATACCTTAAATCATTTCTCTGCAGTTCAAAGTTCCACGAATCTCTAAGGCAGGGGCAAAATGCTGCCAGTCTCTTTGCTAAAACATAACAAGAGTCATCCTTGCTCCAGTTCCCAACAAGTTCCTCATCTCCATCTGAGACCACCTCAGCCTAGACCTTATCATTCATATCACTATCAGCATTTTTGTCAAAGTCATTCAACAAGTCTCTAGGAAGTTCCAAACTTTCCCACTTTTTCCTGTCTTCTTCTGAGCCCTCCAAATTGTTCCAACCTCTGCCTGATACCCAGTTCCAAAGTTGCTTCCACATTTTTGGGTATCTTTTCAGCAATGCCCCATTCTACTGGTACCAATTTACTGTATTAGTCTGTTTTCATGCTGCTGATGAAGACATATGCAAGACTGGGAAGAAAAAGAGGTTCGATTAGACTTGTAGTTCCACATGTCTGGGGAGGCCTCAGAATCATAGCAGGATGTGAAAGGCACTTCTTACATGGCAGCAGCAAGAAAAAAATTAGGAGAATACAAAAGCAGAAACCTCTGATAAAACCGTCAGATCTCGCGAGATTTATTCACTACCATGAGAACAGTGTGAGGAAACAACCCCCATGACTCAAATTATCTACCACTCGGTCCTTCCCACAACACATGGGAATTATGGGAGTACAATTCAAGATGAGATTTAGGTGGTGACACAGAGCCAAACCGTATCAACTGTATACTCCATAAGGGTTTAAAATCTTTATTCACTTCACTGATGTATATCACGCACCTGTTTCCTTGTAGATAGTTAGGGCAGAATAAATATTTTTTCATGAATGAATGCACTGAGGCATTTCAGAATACATCAATCTACAGTGTTTAGGAATTGACTATGACCTGAATTAATATGCTTTGTTCACCTCACATCCCCAGATCCTGGAGTGTAGTAAGTACGACATGTATAGTAGAATATAGTAATATAGAAAAAATAATGGATTCAGGCACAACACAGCTTCCCATGAGGCTAGGGAATTACCTAGACTCAGGCAAAATTCATTACCATCATTCTCCTCTTTATGTACCTGACAACCAAACATAATGGCTTAGGAATTTTTTCTGTTAAATATATTTGATTGATATTATATACCCAGAAGGTCAAGATAATGTGGAAAATATTATCTACTGCCCTTGAGTCAAGGACTCTGATGTATATCATGGTGAATATTTATGCTTACTATGTCATTTCAAGTTTGAATGTTGACATTTAAATTAAAATAATGTCCCTCATTCTTGTAACACAAGAGCAATAGAAAGGTCAGTTGTACCTTACCAGTGGATAGTGCTACATTGCTCCTGTGTCATTTTGAGCTTTGCTGAGCAGGAGACTGGCTTCTAATCTCATGGAGTGATCCTATGTACATCACCCAGTTGAAGAAACACAACTGATTAAGCCTTTCCTAAAAAGCTATTCTTTGTTCTTGAAAGTTTCTGCTCTACATAGTGGCAAGATGGCATTATCTAGTACAACCTTAAGAAAACACACCCTCTCAACACTCAAGATGAAAATGCTCAGAGGATTTGTACAGGGTCAAATCCGAAGTGAAAAATAACTTTATAGTTGTGTTATTGGGAGGAGTGGTGGCAATGAGACATAAAATAAGGAGGGGTAAATGTTATGAAAACAAGATAGAAAGTTTATGGTAATCATAGTAAATTTCTGTCAAGAGAGCTGCAATTCAGATATGCTCCATTCTCACTTGACCTTTATTTACCTCTACTCCCAGTCATTAAAATGATGGTCTTTCTCCTGAGATAGTTCTATAATGGATACTTTGGGACATATTAATCTGATTTCACACAATTGCTGTGCTCAGTCATCTGTACTCAATGTGTCACATATGCCTGAACAACCAGACATCATACAAAGGCTTTATGTGATGCTAGTATGTGATCTTGCCTTATAATGACGCATTTATCACTTAAATGTGCCTTTGTCTTTTCTTCTGGAATTAAGACAGCTAAAGATTTCACAAGTTGCACCTAAGAATGATACCCCAGGAAAGCACTGGACCTGTTTATATTCCACCTCATCAAGAACACAGTCATTCACTTATTTGATCACACAGGGTAAAGGAGATATGCAACACTTTTCTGAAACCATGTGAAGAGAGGAGAATAAATCAAGCATTCTGGTAAACAATTCATGCCATCAAAAACATGTTTTAATGTGTGCAACTGTCTTTAAGTGTTCCAAACCCAGACATCTTACTTTACAGTCAGAGCTCCCAAGTGGCAAACAAAAGCACCAACTTGCTCATGATTCATTCTAATCTTTTTACATAAAACTGGAACTAGGAACCATAGTCAAGGAATAAGAAAGCTGATCCAGAATCTACCACTATAAATTATTCAGCTAAAAAATATTACATAAATGCATGCAGAAGTCAGGAAGAAGAAATCAAAACATAAGATCATAATCCCAGTAGTATGCTGTTAAAACATGAATGAACAAAGATTGTTGGTTCTATGTAGAGATACTGTATTGAATGGAAGACATGAAAAGCTGTCTGCTCCCAAGACTCTGATGACATAAGTATCAAAGAATGAGAAATGGACTGGATGATTAGTGCTAAAAGGAACTTTTAAGGACATCTAATGCAAACCCAGTAATTTTACAGAGGCTTTAAATAGATTTGAAGAAGTTGAATAATGTGCTCTCAATCCATAATTAGTTGATACTGGTGAATATACCAGAAAAACAGAACAAACCATCTTTGCCATTAAAGTGTATCTGTCTTATTAGGTTTAACTAACATAGTCAGACATCAGGTCATGTGATACCAAATGCTTGAACTGGTCAGGTGTTGCACTTTTTGTTCCCAGAATTGATAGATGGTTGTTATTCCATTCTGCCATTGCCTTTGTTTGTTCAGCTAGAGGATTAATGTTTCCGGATATCTTTTCTTCTGCCTAGACATAGATTATTTGTATAAATACTCTATAAAATGGAGTTCCCAGGTTTTGTTCCTATTCAGTTATTCTACTTTCTATCTTGCAATTAACTACAAAGAGGTGAATACATAGCACTGAGAATGAGGCAAACCAAGGGCCTGCCATCAGGTGATTTTAAACATTGAACATTGGCACAGCAATTAAACTCAACCAACTGTACAGTTAATAAAAATACAGATCCAGATTGCTAGTCAACTATTTCAGATGCATGGTTCTGGTTACACAGTGAAAACTTAGGGGCCTTAAGGACACTATAGAGGTTGCTGCAGCCAGTTTAGTCAACACCTTACAAACCATTACAGCTGAAAGTGCTGAGAATGATCTAGTAGACAATTCTCACTCAAGGTCAGAAAGATAACTGATGGCTGGACCAGAATGGATATCAAGAATTTCTCACATGAGACCAGGAATCTCTCCAAGCAACTCTTACCTTGAGGATAATGTAACTTTGAAAGAAATTTGTACATATTTTTCTTAGTTCTGTGGAATATTTAAATGGTCCCACATAATTTCAGATAAATCCTAGTTGAAGTTTTGTGGATCTTGGTTTTTTTCAATCTACAAGTTATTTACAAGTTTTAAAACTACTGAGTTAGGTTTTCTTTTGTTTGTTTATTTAAGAAAAGGGAGAACAAATAGCCCCAAACTTCAAGCTGTTAATGCTGAGGAATTGGACATTATATATTAAGGACACAAGAGGTATGAGAATTCCTCAGCTACAGTCAGCAGCAAATGTGTTCGACAAGCTGAAAGGTTTAGCACTAAGTACAAGGCAAGAGAGATAGAAGATAAGGAAGGAAAGCTAAGGAAATAAATTTTTCTTACAAAACTCCTCTAAAGTACTCTTTTTATAACAGGTCTTGCCAGAACTTAGATAAGCCAGAATGACTACGTTATTCTTCCAGGAAACTGTTTATGAATCAGTCTGCTATTTTCTACCCAAAAAAAAAAAAAAAAAATCACAGTACTTCAGCACTGAGGGGATTAGTGGCTGAGCAATCCCCTTCAGAGTGCTGCTCACTTAATTTGTTAAAGGACAAAGTAGTTGAATCATCTTACTTGCTGAATCTACAGGAAAAATACTGTCACTTCATTATTGTTGTCATTTTCCAGTGTTTATTATGTCATAAAATGTTAGGCTTTGAAGTCCCAATCTGACTGTTTAGAGCAGGGATCTCCTGCCAACTGCATTATGTCATCAAATGAGCAAACATAATAAACATAATTAACATAGCAAGCATTTTTCAAGTCACTGGAATTTAAAAGTTGTTTGTTATAGCTACTGGTGTTACTTACCCTGATTTATGCACAAAGGAAAATAGTTTCATTTCGAATAGGTAGTTTTTTCCCAAATAGCTATACATATTTTTTACCAATATTTTATTCTCCTCTTCTGTATACCTAGAGGATGTGATTATTGTCTTCCATGAAACTGAATAAAGTATTGTGACTAGATCTAGCCAATAAATTGTAAATGAAAATTATTGGGTTGGTGCAAAAGTAATCGTGGTTTTTTTCCATTACTTTTAGTATGTGTGGCTGTGATTGTGGATATCTTGTTTCAATTATCCAGGCTTTCTTTTGGTGATCAAGACAGTTTCATGTTCTAAATGTTGCAGCTACCACATAGTAAAGCCCCTGTTGGCCTGGGTTTCTGAGTGACTCTAGAGTTGAGTCCCATGTCAACCAAAAATAGTTACATAATTTGAGTAGAAAATTGGTTATATTGTGTTAAGCTGTTGAGATTTTCAGTTTGTTATCATAGTACAACCTACCCTACCCAATATATATGACTCATGGGATAAAAATATATGTATATATTTGCATATGTGTGTATATTTGTATATAAGCATCTATGTGTATGTGTATATATGTACATATATGTATATGCATGTGTATATGCATACATAGTACATATATACACACATAAGTTTATGTATGTGTATGTACATAGACACATAAGTACATATAAAAGTGTATTAGTCAGAATATACATGTATATATAATATGGTTACTAAATTGCTGCATAAAGAATTCTGATAATATATTAGTGCTTTATTTTACAGGAACGTTTCTTAATTATGTCTTTAAAAGAAAACAGTTTTCAACAATTTAGGTTACCTTTTATATCATTATACCAAAAGGCAAGCAAACCATAGCCTAGATGGCAATCTCTGCTAGAGGTTCTGCAGGTGCTAATTATACCCCTTGATCTTTTTACATTTTAACTAGTATGAAAATAAATACGAAAAATATGTGGAATTGTGAGTCTTAAAATATTAGCTTTTCACCCTAAACCTCTGTACTACCTAATATGAACTGACTCATCCTTCTACTTACAGGGAGAGCCGCTGGTGGACTGTGGGCTTCCCTTTGCAGAGCTAAAAATGCTCTTCTCTAGTGAGTTTACTGCACAGAGGAGTAAGCAGAGGAAAGCAGGCACTGCTTTAGGACATGTTGGAGAGGGAGCAAGAGTCTGCTGTCTTGCACCACAATGATACTCACCTCATCTCATCCTTAGGAGAAGTAGAAAACAGGGCAATTGGGAAGACAGGCTCCTGGGGTTCTTCCAACATTGTTTCCTCTTGGAAAGACTCAGAAATTCTTTTTTAGCTATGAAATTTTAAGAAGTTGATTAATATGCTTTCTCTTCCACCCACAACAACCTTGTATGAGTCTTCCACATCTTTGCCATTATTACCATTCAACATTAAATGCTGTGTCCGCTGACTGAAGAGACATGATGACTAGGTGTATGTGGTGTTCTCAATTGGAAACTGAAACAGAAAAAGAACACGAGTAGAAAAACAGACAAAATTTTAACAAAGTCCGAAGCTTAGTTGATAGGAATGTACTGATGTTAATTTCTTAGTTTTGATAAATATACCATGCTTATATAAAATGTTAACATTTGGGGACACTGGATGAAGGGTATGTAAAAACTCTGTACTACTTTTGCAACTCTTCTGTAAATCTAAAATTATTTCAAAATAAAAGTTTAAAAGAAAAATATTTTTATTTTACAGGATGGGGAGCACAATCATTAGAAATTTATCTTGTGAATAGAAAATTCATGGCAAAGCCTGCCTAAAGGCAAAGTGAATTAGGTGGGATGAACCTAAAGAGATATTTTGGGGCTCCTCTTTTAATATTCTGACTTAAGCATAATAATAATACGCTTCTTGTAATGCTCTGTGACTTTGAATAGAATGGGAGGCAGGTTTGCCCTAAGCAATATCCAGCTCGAGTTTTCCTTAGTGATTTTGGAGGTCCAAGATATTTTCCTTTCACAGGTCAATGAATAAGAAAAGGAGCAAATACATTAAAAACCTGACCTACCGTATGTGGCTGACTTCTCATAATTTTGTGAATCCTAAAAGGTATTCTTTCTTACTTTGTTCCCAGCTTCCTTTCATCTGAGAAAGTTCTTAAATACCTAGTATCCAAGAATCTTATCTACCCTTCTCAACTCCTAGATGAAGGGGGGATCTTAAAGTTTTATCCTCACCATTCCTTGAAGGGGGGTCTATAGACATATGGAGTTACCCTGGCTGGATGAAGCCACCCTGCAATTAACCTCAGTGTTCATGTAATAGATATGAGTTTGTCACTTAATTTCAACAGCAAACAACCTCGTAAAAGTCAAAACAGTAGGGAAAAAAATGGTTACTAGCTTTGGAATTAGAAACAACTAGATTTAAATAGCAGATGTGTCACTTTCTAGCCAGCTTCTATTAAGCAAAAAAATTTATCAGATTCTGAGTCAGTTTGTTTGTCTGTAAGACTGTAATAGCCTACCTAAAAGGTTGTTGTGAGATTTAAATGACACAGCATATGTAAAATAGTTCCTGGGATTAAGTAGTGTATCTCAATATATTGGTTCTACATTCTGTGAAAAAAGCAGGGTTTGATAGTAGGATAGCTTGAAAGTGTGACCGTCAAGTTGGAGGGATGGGCCGGGTGCGGTGGCTCACGCCTGTAATCCCAGCACTTTGGGAGGCCGAGGAGGGCGGATCATGAGGTCAGTAAATCGAGACCATCCTGGCTAACACGGTGAAACCCCGTCTCTACCAAAAATACAAAAAATTAGCCGGGCGCAGTGGCGGGCGCCTGTACACCCAGCTACTCGGGAGGCTGAGGCAGAAGAATGGCGCGAACCTGGGAGGCAGAGCTTGCCATGAGCCCAGATCAGGCCACTGCACTCCAGCCTGGGCGACAGAGCGAGACTCCGTCTCAAAAAAAAAAAAGTTGGAGGGAGGAGCAAAATGTCAGTGCAAGAAGTCTAGGCATACAACTGCGTGGTGGTTTTACTGAAAGATGTGTACAGTACTTCACAATTATATAAATGTTGGATTATGGTCACAGGTATAGCTTAAGCACCTTTCAATCTATTTTCACCCTCATGCCACTGCTCATGGCATCATGGAAAGGTGTACAAGATGCATGCCCTGGCAGTATCAAGATTCATTGAAAGACACAACTCAGCTGCCTCTAAATGGCAACTTCTTTTTATGTTAATTGTATAATAAAGACTATTTAGTCAAAATGAGTTTATCAGTTGTTACTTTAAGACTTTCAGTACTCCCATTTGGAACAGAACAAATTTTAAAATAAGATTGATACAAAATGGTGTTCATTTGCATGAATAGAAGGTTTTTGCCCAACCAGATCAAAGCACATTAGTGGATTTTTGAGCTCAAATTTCAAGCAATTTGCAACTGTATACCTGACAATTCACAGATTAGAAATAATTTTATGAATATTGATCATAGTGGAAATAGCTGTAATACAAACAAGAGCTCTTGGCAAAAGGTTTCAAGGCCTTATAAAACCAACTAATCATGTAATGATTTTTTGTTCTGTTTAATTACAAGTCATAATGCAATGTAATTAAACCCAGTGGCAGGAGGATAACAGTACCAAGATGCAGACAATTAAGTTAACTGCAACATATGTAAGATATATTTATGTACCCGATAAATCTTCTGACAGGAAGGATTTAGATCTACCTTAATTAAAATAAGCATTTTTCTTGCATTTGCACATAATAAAAAGATACACAGTTTCCATATTACAAGCAGTAGGATAAACAGTCAATGACTGATGTTTAAGAAACATGTTTAAAAACCTGAATTTAAGAGTCTAAGAATGATTTCTTCTAATTCAGGTGTTTAGAGAAACCCTGGATGAAGGGGGAAAAAGTAATATTGTTTGGTAAACATAAGTGTCTCTTTTAAAAAATTGATTTGCAGTTTATTACACATTCTGGGTAATAATTATTTGTTATGTATATATTGCAAATATCTACTCCCAGACCTGTAATTGTTTTTTTACCTTTATCTTATCTTTTGAAGTACAAGTTTTTACATCTTAATTTTGACATATTTATCAATCTTTCTTACATGGCTTGTGCTTTTGTGCCTTATTTAAAAATACCTTTCCAACCATATGGTAGCATATATTCTCCCACATTTTCTTCTAATAATTTTTTTGTAGTTAAGTTTTTTATTTCTCTGATTTTAATTTTTGTGTTTTGGGTGAAATTAGGGCCAATTTCACTGTTTTAATGGAAATCCATTAATTCCAACACCATTTTCTTACTTTCTTATTTTGTTCAACCGAGACAAGCTAGTTACTTTTTTTTCACCAGCACCATTATTTTTTACTGTTTTATAACATCATTTCTGTCAAGTCTTTATATATTTACATACATATTATGGGATTCTCTACTCCATTACATATCTCTATTCCTATACTAATATATAACTATTTTAACTTTTATAACATTGTAATAAATCTTGGTATCTAGCAGCCCAGCCCTCACTCAAATGAGTCTTGACTTTTCTTACTCATTCAGTCGTCCATATTAATTTTAGAATTCTCTTCTCATGTTCCATGAAAAATAATTGCCTTTTTTATGATATTGAGTCTTCCATATACATGGCATAAATCTCCATTTATTCAGATTTTTATATGACCTTTAATAATATTTTTAAATTGCCCCCACAAAATTCATGCAATTGTTATATTGATCAATTCCAATGAAATTCATAATTTTCGACACTTTTTAGTAGGTTATTTTTTCTCTTATGTTTTCTAATTGGTCGAAGAGCAGGAGTAGGCATCCTTGTTTTTGACTTCAATGAGAATTCTTCTAAATAGTAACAAATATTAAAAAATGTTTAACCAGTAGACTGCAAGCTCCATGACAACAAGGTCTTGATTCTTTTTATTGCTATATCACAATGCTTAAGACAAGTATCTGATAAATTTGAATATAAAATAAATATTTATAATCTGAATAAATAAAGATATGATGCAGGTTTTTTTGGTAGAAATATTTTATCTTTGTAATCAAGTTTTCTTCTTTTGCCAGTTGTGTTTTAAAAAATCATGAACTACTGTTGAATTTTGTAATTTATTCTTTATATACTGATATAATTGTATGAGTTTTTGTCCAATAATTGCTATTGTTTTGAACTGGTGACTTCCCTAATATATAACTATCTTTACTAGTGATAAGGTATTACATTTTTGTATATTATAGAATTTGTTTTGCTGATATTTTAATATATTTCCATCTCTTTCAAAAGTGATATTGCTCTATACTTTTGTTGAGTCTGATTATGTGTCTTTTCTGGACAATATGTAGTAAGACCATGTTTTATTAATTCATTTTGCCAACTTCTGCTTTTGACTAGAGTGTTTAATTCCTTTATATTTAATATAATTACTGATAAGGTAGGATTTATATCTGCCATTTTACTTTTTTTCCATATATCTTATACTTTTCTTGTTCTTCTAATCTTGTGTTCTGCCCTTCTTTTGTGTTAAATAGATATTTTCCACTTTACCTGTATTAGTCCGTTTTCACACTGCTGATAAAGACATACTCAAGACTGGGCAATTTACAAAAGAAAGAGGTTTAATTGGGCTTTCAGTTATACGTGGCTGGGGAAGGTTCACAATCATGGCATAAAGCAAGGAGGAGCAAGTCACAGCTTACATGGATGGCAGCAAGCAAAGAGAGGTGTGCGGGAAAACTCCCCCTTTTTGAAAACCATCAGATCTCATGAGACTTATTCACTATCACAAGAATAGCATGAGAAAGACCTGCCCCCATGATTCAATTACCTCCCACCAGGTACCTCCTACAACATATGGGAATTAAAGATGAGATTTGGGTGTGGACACAGAGCCAAACCATATCATTTGGCCCTGGCCCCTCTCAAATCTCATGTCCTCACATTTCAAAACCAATCATGCCTTCCCAACAGTCCCCCAAAGTCTTAACTCATTTCAGAATTAACTCAAAAGTCCACAGTCCAAAGTCTCATCTGAGACAAGGCAAGTCCCTTTCATCTATGAGCCTGTAAAATCAAAAGCAAGTTAGTTACTTCCTAGATACAATGGGGGTACAGGCATTGGATAAATACAGCTATTGCAAATGGGAGATATTGGCCAAAAAAACGGGGCTACAGGTACCATGCAAGTCCAAAATCCAGCAGGGCAGTCAAATCTTAAAGCTCCTAAATGATTTCCTTTGACTCCATACCTTATATCCAGATCACACTGATGCAAGAGGTGGGTTCCCATGGTCTTAGGCAGCTCTGCCCCTGTGGCTTTGCCAGGTATAGCTCCACTCCTGGCTGCTTTCATGGGCTGACATTGAGTGTCTGTGGCTTTTCTAGGTGCATGGTGCAAGCCGTCAGTGGACCTACCATTCTAGGGTCTGGAGGATGGTGGTCCTCTTCTCACAGCTCCATTAGGCAGTGCCCCAATAGGGACTCTGTGTGGGGGCTCCAACCCCACATTACCCTTTTGCACTGTCCTAGCAGAGATTCATGAGGGCCCTGCCCCTGCAGCAAACTTTGTCTGGGCATCCAGGCATTTCCATACATCTGATATCTAGGTTCCCAAACCTCAATTCTTGACTTCTGTGCACCTGCAGGCTCAATGTCACATGTAAGCATCCAAGACTAAGGGTGTCTACCCTCTGAAGCAATAGTCCAAGCTGTACCTTGCTCCCTTTTAGTCATGGCTGGAGTGGCTGGGACCCAGGGCACCAAGTTCCTAGACTGCACACAGCACAGGGACCTTGGGTGCACGAAATCATTTTCTCTTAGGTCACCACACTCATGCCTGTGCTTTGAAGGGGCTGCTGTGAAAACCTCTGAAATGCCCTGGATACATTTTCCCCATTGTCTTGGGCATTAACATTTGGCTCCTTATTACTTATGCAAATTTCTGCAAGCAGCTTGAATTTCTCCTCAGAAAATGGATTTCCCCATTGTCTTGGGGATTAACATTTGGCTCCTTATTACTTATGCAAATTTCTGCAAGCAGCTTGAATTTCTCCTCAGAAAATGGATTTTCCTTTCTGTTACATTGTCAGGCTGCAAATTTTCTGAACTTTTATGCTCTGCTTCCTTATAAAACTGAATGCCTTTAACAGTACCCAAGTCACCTTTAGAATGCTTTGCTGCTTAGAAATTTCTTCCATCAGATACCCTAAACCATCTCTCAAGTTCAAAGTTCCCCAAATCTCTAGGGCAGGGGCAAAATGCTGCCAGTCTCTTTGCTAAAACATAACAAGGGTCACCTTTGCTCCAGTTCCCAACAAGTCACTCATCTTCATCTGAGACCACTTCAGCCTGGACTTTATTGTCCATATGGCTATCAGGCTTTTAGTCAAAGCCATTCAATAAGTCTTTAAGGAGTTCCAAACTTTCCCATATTTTCCTGCCTTTTTCTGAACCCTCCAAACTGTTCCAACTTCTGCCTGTTACCCAGTTCCAAAGTTGCTTCCACATTTTCAGGTGTCTTTTCACCAGCTTCCCACTCTACTGGTAGCAATTTTCTGTATTAGTCTGTTTTTATGCTGCTGATAAAGACATACCCAAGACTGGGCAACTTACAAAAGAAAGAGGTTTAATTGGATTTATGTTCCACATGGCTGGGGAAGCCTCAGAATCATGGTGGAAGGCAAGGAGGAGGAAGTTATGTCTTACATGGGTGGCAGCAAGCAAAGAGAGCTTGTGCAGGAAAACTCCCCCTTATAATAACCATCAGATCTCGTGATACTTACTCACTTTTATGAGAACAGCATGGGAAAGACCTGCCTCCATGATTCAACTACCTCCCACCAAGTCCCTCACACAACATGTGGGAATTCAAGATGAGATTTGGTTGAGGACACAGCCAAACCATATCAGTACTATTTTAATTCTATCATTGTTTCTTTAATTATTATATATTTTTGTGTTATTTTCTCAGTGGTTGCCTGGGGACTGCAATTAGTATCTTAATTTAAAACAACATCATTTGGATTAGTACCAACTTAATTGCAATAGTATATGAAAACTTTGGTCCAATATGCATCCTTTTGTTTTTGTTCTCTGTGTTATTGCTATGCAAATTATATCTTTATATATAATATGCCTTTAAACATGTTTTATAATTATTGTGTTATACAGTTGTCTTTTTAACTACCATATTGTTTCCTTTATGAGTACTATTTCTTTCCTCATGTGGATTCAAGTTAATGTCTACTATCATTTTATTTCAGCCTAAAGGACTTCCCTTAGTATTTCTTGTAGGACAAGTCTGCTAACAACAACCTATCTTAGTTTTCATTTCTCTGATAATGTTTTAATTTATTGAAGGATATTTGAATATAGAATTCTTGGGTGATAGTCTTTTTCCTTTAGCAGTTTAAATATATCATCCCACTGCCCTCTGATCATTATGGTTTCTGATGGAAATCAGTTTTAATCTTATTGAGGATCCCTTGTATGTGATAAGATATTTCCCTCTGCGGTTTTCAGGATTCTTTGTCTTTTCAATAGTTTGATTATAACATGTCTAGAAACAGATCTTATTAAGGTTCTCACCTTTGAATTTTTAAGCTTCCTGGATCAATGTTTTTCACCAAATTGGATGAAGATTTCAGCCATTAATTTTTCAAATATTCTTTCTACCCCTTTCTCTCTCCTTCTTCTTCAGAAACTCCCTTTGAGTGTATGTTGGTAAGCTTGATGGTGTGCACAGGTCTCTGTTAATTATTTTTGATTATCTTTTCCCTGTACCCCAGACTGGGCCATCTCAATTGATCTATCTTCAATTTTACGGTTTCCATTTTTTTGGAGGGGAGGGTGCTATCTTAAATCTGTTTTTGAGCTTCTCTACCGAGTATTCTCTTTTAATTACTGTAGTTTTAAACTTTATAGATATATATATAATATGTAGTATTGTATATATAATTTCTGTCTCTTTATTGATATTCTCTATTTAGTGAGATATTCTTATATCATACTTTTCTTTTTTAAAAATACATGGCTTCTTTTAGTTCTTTGAGCATATTTACAATAGATTATTTGAAGTCTTTTTCTAGTAAGTCCAAATCTGGACTTATTCAAGAACAGTTTCTACTGACATTTTTTTTTTCTATATATGAGCCATACTTTCTTTGTTGCATGTCTCTTTTTTTGGGTGTCAACTCAACATTTTAAATATTATTGAGTAACTTTTGAAATTATATTAACCTTCTTTCCAGTGTTTGTTGTTTTGGTTAAATGCTATTTTGGTTATGATTGTTGTGGTTGCTGTTTTTTCTCTTTGTTTATTTAGTAACTTTTCTTTTCTGATTATGTAAATTCTGAGTTTTTTGGCTGATTATACCACTGGACTTCAGTAAATTCTTCAGGACAGAGACTATGTTCTGTACCAACAATGCCTCAGATAGTTTCTGGCCATGTTAGAAGCTCAATACATTTTTTATGTAAAAGATGAACAAATAGTATCAATAACACTTTTCTCTGATGTGGATAATGAGGAGATGGAAATAATAGTATACAATTTGGGTATTGCCATTTATGTGGTACTTACTACTAATTGACACATACACTATAATGATTTTAAATACAAACACTGAGTTATGATTTAGTAATGTTTTAATTTTGAATTTTCTTATTCTGCTTTAATAAAATGTTGGACTATCATCATTTAATATTTGAAAGCTGAAGTTTTTATGCAGCTTTCGGTCACTAGCAGTTAAAATGCCCCTTGCAATTTTTCTCTATTTGCTTTTAAAATTGAACCAATTTAAATCAGTATCTATGGAATACCTGTTACTCCCAAAAGGGCTTGAAAGTCTCAACATTTTCTGTTATTCACACTTGGAGAAATGAATTTCTGTTGCATGTAGCTAGCATCGACTGCCACAAGAGAGGTAATGGCCATTGGATACACATTCACATCTCTGACAGACCTTCTAGGACAAGGAGTTACCAATTAGAGGTTTCTCAGGAAGCTTTTACCCCAACAGCTAATTGATAAAAGAGACCGTGGTTTCCCTAGTAATAGCTGTAGACTTTTGAAATTGAACCAGACTTACACCTCTGCATCAGATATACCAGCTTATTAAATAGGTTATATAGTTTGAAGAATCAAAAACTTTTTAAAAAATCTGAATATTTACCTTTTTCAAGTGAAAATATTGAAAGTTTTTAACTGCCTCTGAGCAATCAAAAGTTATCATAAAATCTAGCATGTAATGTGTCCAATATATTGAAGTGTGTCATTTATTCTGGAATAAGTCAAGGTACACATAAATGTATACATATACCATGAGAAAGGCAGATAACTGTGGTACAGCAGAAACAATTGGATATAACTCATGAATGAGAAGCCAGAGCTATCAGCCTGGAGGGGAGCTAGAATAACTATGAATGCTTAGCTGTAAATAACACAAAGAAGACAATCATTTGAAGGAGTTTCAAATTTGCGAAGCCGATGTGAAGTGGAGAACAAATTATTTTTTCATTAATCCAGTCTGATACCTTGTGTGATATTGACAAGTGCTTCTGCATTCTATGTTAATTTAATAAAGTCATCTTGAAGAACCTGCACTATTTACAACACTCAAGATTCCCCTTAATCCTTAGATCCTCATAAATGTGGCTTTTGCATCCTCTGCTTATTTACGATTAGATGTAACATTACAAAATTTAAAATTTATCTTTCTCCCTCAGAAAGAAATAGAAGTCACAGATATCAGCGTTCCCTACACTTGCCAGCCACATGGGAGCTCTGGAGTAAAGAAGGGACAACACAACTCAGAAAGCAATTGCTTTGCTGAAAGAGCTGACTATAGGTTAAGGCACAGCTCAGCAATGAGAAAAAGAATAAAAATTATGTTTTTGTATTCACTGTTGTCTAGTCCTGAAAATTAAAACCCATTTCCATTCTTATTTTCTAAATAGTATTTCAAAGTTTTGATTCTCATAAAAAGGAAATATTATAAATCTTTAATTGTATTAATGAATAATGAATGATTATATTCCAATTAACACTAAATCATCAAGTTTTTCATGTCATTATTAGTGCCAACATACTTGAGATAATTACAAGTTTACCTTCAGACAATGTGGTTTTTATTGCATCACATAAATAATCTGGTCTCATCCCCACCAACTCCCTACAACAAAATAAATTCCTAAAAAGCTGAAATTCCCACTTATCAAAGTCTCTCTTTATGAAGCAAACATTGATGTACCTAGAAGTTTCTTGTTCAAATATCAATAGACTGAAAGCCGAGTATATCAAGACTTAGAATCAAGACTTTAACACTTTAGTGTGGATAGCTCATCAGTGTCTTTTTTTTCTTCCAAGAAACTGGGAAGAGAAAATTCTGAGGTTCATAAGTGTCCTGAGCAGTTAGAGTTTCACCAAATAACTCACAATCAACTGTTAACTAGTAGCAGTTCAGAGGGAGTGAGACAGACTGGAAAGACATTCTTGATGAAGTAGAAGAGGGAGAGATAGGTCCATAGCTTCTCACACACACTAACCTCTAGGTTTTTAGACCTTCTCCTCTACTGAAACTCTCTACTCCTCTTTCCCAACCCCACCTCTCTACCTGGCTAATTCCCTCACCTTTGGGTCTTAGTATAATTATCATTTCCTCAGGCAAGGGTTCTCTGGCTCCTAAGATTAGGATGCTCTCAAAGGGTACTTAAAATCTCTGGTTTTGCCTATATCAAACACCAATTAATTCTCTATCTAATTATGTTTTAATATCGTCTTTCCAACTGCACTGTAAGAAACACCATGACAGAGCCACGGCTGTTTTACTCATGATTCTTTCCCAGCCCCTGAAACAAAGTAATAACCTAAAAATATCTATGGACTGACTGTTGGGTGCAATGCAAATGCATGCAGTAAGCTTGGCAGCAAGTTCTGCATGGCAAGACGGGGATAGAAATCTGGGTGGTTGTGTAAGCCTTGGAAGGTCATGATTAGGAATGGAAGGGAAAGAGAAGAGAAAAGGAGAGAATATTTTCAACTTCACAATTTGCCTAAACTTTGTTCATGCTATTTCTTATGGCCCCCACTTTTTCTACTTCTTGTGGCCTCCTCTTTGTGTGTTTTGGTAGGAACAATGCTAAAATTACATAAAAACTTATGTAGTGCTCGCCAGGTGCCAAGCACTGTTCTAAATGCTGCACATATTAACTCATTTGGTCATAATAGTAACCCTTATAGAAAAATAACTTTGTTATCTCCATTTGCAGTTGAGGAAACTGAAGCGTTGAGAGGGTAAGTAATTTCCCAAATTCACACAGATAGAATATTGTAGACCTAGGGTTGGAACTCAGCACTCTGACTTCAGAATGCATGCTCCTTCAAGACTATCCTGGCTAACACCGTGAAACCCCATCTCTACTAAAAATGCAAAATATTAGCCAGGCGTGGTGGCAGGCGCCTGTAGTCCTAGCTACGTGGGAGGCTGAGGCAGGAGAATGGCGTGAACCCGGGACACGGAGCTTGCAGTGAGCCGAGATCGCGCCACTGCACTCCAGCCTGGGCGACAGAGCGAGACTCCGTCTCAAAAAAAAAAAAAAAAAAAAAAAAAAAAAAAAAAAAAAAGAATGCATGCTCTTAAATGCTTTGCTAAGGTTATGTGGAAAGATAGTGTCGATGACATCCCTGCTTAATTAACATCTGTTTCCAAACTTCTTTTCCCTTGCCCATATCCTTTATAGGAAAAGTTAAATTTGATTCTTTCCCAGTCTCTTGCATCTAGCGGTGGCTGTTCATGCCAGTTCTGATACATATGGCACAAGTAGATGTCTTTTGAAAAGAGAATACTTCTGGGAAAGCAACTGCTTTTCTGAAAACATAATAGGATAAATGTGGGTGGTGCCATATTTTCCTTTGTTTCCTGTCTGGAATACAGATATGAATGAAGCCTGGAGTTCTAGTAGCCATTTTGTATCCATGAAGGAAAACCAAAGAATCATAGCGGTCATAGCCGAAGCCTTGATAATATAGAGGCAATGAACCAATGTCAGCACCTAACGGTATAACTTGTCCTTATTAGGTCATTAAAAATAAACTACAGTTTGCTTATTCACTCTTGGTAATGTTTTCTGTTAGTTGTAATTGAAGACAAGCTGAAATTATACAAGCAACAAAAAACATTATCAAGAGTGATAAACAAATTGAGATTTCTTTTTTAAATTAACTTCCTAACCAAAAGAATGGAGACCTAAGGGACTTCTGAAGCACTACCAAATTATAATGATAATTTGTAAAGGAAAATATTGTGAAGGGCTAGAATTATACCACACTATGCTAGTCAGAATCTCAGCAGAGAATAGATCAAACATTCAGAAGGGTTTAACGGAAGACAGTGTAAATAAGATCATTTATAGAGGGATTGATAGGGTCAAGGAAACCAACAATGGATGGTGAAACACCAAGAATCAAGCAATGAGCAGGAAGCTGGGCCTGATAAAGCTAACAAGGGAAAAGAGTTACCAGAGGCCAGAAACACCTGGATTTGTGAAAGCGGCTTTACCACAAGGGAGTTTTGTATGTAGAAATACTTAGTCTCTGGCAGAACCACAGTAGTCAGGGCTGGAGAAGGGGGTAGGTACGTAACTACACCAATACTTATCCCTTCTGACTCCTGCAGGAGGCCTCCCATGAGTAAGCCCAATTAGAAGCCAGAGGACAGGAGACTCTAGGAGATCTAAGTGGTAGAGATTGGCCTGCTGGGCACTGAGAGGGCAGAGAAGGACTGAGAATAGATCTGGAGGTGGGAAAGTGGGTGGAAGGGATACAAATGGGGAATATAATCAAGCTTGCTCTGGCACAGACAGCAAATAGACTCCCTTCTTCTCTTTGTCTTGTTTTCTTTTACAGATATCCCAGAAATTAGAGTAGAATATTTGATAAAAATAATAAAGGTAATCAGTTCTACCTCCCCCCACCCACAAACTGTGTGACCTGGGGCAAGTTACTAGCCACTGTCTCAATGCATCCCAAGCATGCTCCATATCCTGGTGGCTTCAGTGTCCTAAAAAATGGCTCATCTGATACTCTAGTTATTTGCTTTCTTGATTGACTCAATGACCTTCATTCACTCCCACTCATGACTACACTTTGGACCTTGTTTTCACTGGGAACTGCTCCACTATTGAAAGTCTAACAAAAATAACCCACAATCGGCATACAATATTGTGGTAGGTTGAATAAAGAACCCCCGTCCCCCAAAATGTTCACATCCTAAACCCTGGAACCTATATTACCTTACACAGCAAAAAAAAAAAAAAAAAAAAAAGTTGAAGATATAATTAAGTTAAGGATGTTGGGATAGGGAAGTCATCGTGGATTATCCAGGTGGGACCAGTAACATAATGACAGGCATACTTATAAGATAGCTAATACTGCAGAAGAGGAAACAGCAATGTGATGATGGAAGCACATTGGAGCGATGTAGACACCAGAAGTTAGAAGATAAAAGACAGATTCTCCCTGGATCCCCCAGAAGGAACTAGCCATGGAGACACCTTGATTTTAGCCCTGTAAACTCTTCAAACTTCTAGTCTGCCAAACTGTAAGAGAATAAATTTCTGTTGTTTTAACCCACTAAGTTTGTAGTAATTTGCTAAAGCAGCACTAAGAACCTGACACAAATGTCCTCTCTTTTAAAGCTCCCCATACTTTCAGTAACTCAGAAATGCTCATTGGTGCTTTCACTTTACCCTAGCCATGTGCTGTTGTCCTTATTCCATCTCTATCTGCAGGCTCACCTGAACACGCCTCCCATCAACATCATCATTTCCCAAGCATCACCCCCCTCTCCTCACACCCACTCAGCAGACACCAACTCTGGGGTCAGTCCTTGTACCTGTCTTCTCCATTCCTACACCTGGAATTCCAAGAACTTCTGAAGAAAATGTCACCATCTCAGGAAAAATCTATGTTCTCCACCTAGTTTGGGACAGCTTTTTTCTCTAATTTTCGTAAACATCTATGTCAGTTCTTTACCACTCTTCTTTATCCCCTCCTCCAATCTCCTTCTATTATATCTCAGCAGGTAACCTCACCTATTTCAGAAAACTGAAGAAAACTGAAACCAGTCATGAAAAACAAGGATATTTTCTTTGGTATTTTCTTTCTAAATACCTATTTACATTCTTTTCCACCTTTACCTCTTTTTGTTCAAATTTCTGTTTCCTGCCTACGTGCCTTAGAAGTTATATGAAAAGATATACGCATAAATGCAGAGATAAATATAAACAAAAGCAAAATGACAGCAGCAGACTATCCCCACCAACAGCAGTAGAGAAGGCAAAAGTCTGGCACATTTCTTAAAAACTGCACTAACTGTAGTAGGCTCTTTGGAGTCTAAGATTCTATTGCAACCTATTGGGAGAAGCAAACATTTAAATGAATACATTGTAATACAATGTGCAAGTGTAATAGGTGATGTGGGTATGGATATGGGAGAAGCAGAGAGGAGGGCGTGAGCAACTCTGCTAGAATAGTTAGGAAAAGAAGCCCAACATTGGCCAGAGGCTTCATGGGGACTACTATGATGGAACAGGACCTTAAAGGCGGAGTGCCAAAGAAAGTATTCACCAAAGAGGGACCAGTACATCCAAGAGCTGGAGGCATTGAAATGCATAGTGTTTCCAGGGAACAGTCAGAGGACTGGAATTGCTGGAACATTCCACTGGTGTTAGGAACTGAAAGGAAAGGTTCTGGAGACATAGTCAGGGGCCAGGTTCTGCAGGCCTAGGCTGAGTTTCAATATTAATTTGAAGCTAATTTTCCCAAGTTGACCTGATCAAAAGAATCACATAAAACATTTGTTAAAAATATACATTTTCAGGACCTTTCTCTAAAGATCCTGACTTAAGTATAGGATTAAGTATTGCCCCCAGGAATCTGTATTGTAATGAAATGTAGGAACAGAAAGAAGGAAAAATTTTAGAAATAAATTTTAATTTTAATTTTGCCACCTATTAAATATAAGATCCTTAGAAAAACACATAACCTCCTTGAGTTTCACCTTTGAAAAGCAGAAAATGACCCCTACTTTGCAGAACTACTATGGGAAGAAGAAGGGATGTACTAAAGTGCCTGGCATACAGTAGAGAGGCCAAAGTAATAGCTATTACTGTTACTTTTGCCATTATTATGTCTCCTATTGTTCACGAGTTCAGGTCCTCTCTTTTTCTGGACTATTATAGTAACTTTTCAACAAGTCTTCTTACCTCCAGTGTCACCTGAACAAGCAGCAAGAGACTGTGCAGGCACAGGAAATTAAAGGCTGGGATGAAGGATAAGGGGTAGGGGCCAAAAGAAAGACTGGGCAAAATAAGTCAGACACAGAAAGACAAAAACTGTATGATCTCACTTGTACGTGGAATTTGAAACTCAGACTTATAGAAGCAGAGTGGTTGACAAGGATTTGGGGGGAAGAGAAAATGAGTTTTTGGTCAAAGGCTACAAATTTCCAGTTATAAATACAGTAAGTTCTGAGGATCTAATAGATAACATGATGACCCCAGTTAATAATACTCTATTGTTTACTTGAAATTTGTTAAGGCAGATTTTAAGTGTCTTCACCCTCCCTCTGAAAAAACACACAAAAAATGATAACTATGGGTAGTGATAGATGTGTTAATTTGACTATGGTCATTAACACTCACACAGTGTTTACATATATCAAATCGTCATGTTGCACACTTTGAATATGTACAATTTTTATTTGTCAATTAATTATTTAAAGAAAGAAACAAACAAAAGACTAAGCTAAGCCATAGCTCTCATATCAGGCAACCGAACTCTGAAGAATTCACATGTGCTTCTAAGAACAGTGTCAGAGGAAGAGTGAAAACCAACAGACAGTATTTCAGATGTGGAGTTTTAAATTGTACAGTACTATGGTTTACAAACAACCAAGAGGTACAGAACCTTCCCAAGGTGGTCTTCAGGGGAAGAAAAGGAGATTTAATTTAGCACCACTGAAGGCAGAGATTCTGAAAAAAACCTAAAACCATTTTAGGTGTATGCCCCTTCAATTTCAGACTGTTCAAGAATTTGGTAAGAGGGCTGATGCTATCAAAGATGACATGCAGGTCACTGGCCTGGGAAAGTAGGTGAATAGCAGTGCTGTGACATGAGGTGGAAATATAGAAGCCCAGGTCTGGGCATAGAGATTTGTGAGTTGAATGGCTGAAAATGTTAGTGAAAGCATCATTGGGGATGTGATGACATGGGCAGAATAGAATTAAGGGGATCCAAGAAGAAAATCATAGGAAGCCTTACATTTAAGAGGCAATCAAAAGAAAAGTAGTCAATGAAGGCACCAGAGAAGAGAGAGAATAATACACAAAGGGGAGACTATGGCTCTTGAACACAATTTCACTTCCACAATTGTGCCAAGGGCCAGACTAGATGAGCAAGCTGTGCTTTTCTCATTCCCTCCAGGAAGACAAAGGGTTTTGTGTTTCAAGAAAGTTCTGTGATGTGCACTAAAGGTAGGCAATATACACTTGTCATTTTCTTTGGCTTAGAACTCTAGATAGGTTCACTGGTCTGTAAAACAAATGCCCAAGAAAGAAAACACATAATGTATTGTTTCCTAAATGATTTGGGTACATCAAGCACCAATTATAATATATTGCCTCTTCATACACTGCACTGACCCTAGAGTCATAATTCTATAAGCCAGGAAAAAGGGTAGCTAGAATTAAAAAAATGCATTTGTCATGAGTTCTAAAATGTTTTTTCTCAATTTGAGAACGCCAGATTGTGAACTGGTAGACAGATTTAGTGCTGTCTTCTAGATCACATGTCCCTCTGTCCAACTCATAGGAGAATGTAAATAAAATATATTCAAGATATATTTATTGTGAACATAGGTCAGTTAGAGCTACAGAGAAGGAGAATATCTGGTGGCATGAAGACAAGTGTCCAGGTACTGTGGGGGCCCTGGCATGTTAGCAAGTGCCCTGCAGTGGAGGTTCTGTCATTGGTGATGGTAGGTACATAGGTATGTGGTGGTGACTGCACCATCTGATCATTCTTGTTTCAGCAAATTGGCTGTTAAGATCTCTCTCAATTCCTGCCAATCCTAATCCTCCATGCTTCCTAGATTTCTGTGAGCTATGAATGCTTTCTCTACCTAAGTTAACCAGATCTAATTATAGACTTTTTTTTTGGTGCAACAAAGGGCCCAAACTAGTACAGCACTACTTCAGACTTAGTCTTTCTGGCAATTTGCCTTCAGGGAGCTAGTTCTATAGTGTTTTAGAATAACATATAAGACTTGTGGGATGGGAAGCTTAGTAAATATTTATGGTATCTGTTTGCCTAGTATTTCTTTCCCTGTGTTTCTACTAAGGTACATTCTTACTCTGGTTTTCATATAGACACATGACCTAAACTTGATCAGACAAAATATTTTATCATTACTTTGTGTCATAGTGATATAAAATGATATACACTTACAGGGCGAGTGTAACCTAAGGCTTGACAATCAGACTTGAGTCTAGAATTGCTTTGTTGAGAGAGATAGGTAAGAGTAAGAAAGAGTGGTAGGAAGGAAGAGAAGATGTAGTAGATTGTGTTCATACCTCACCCACTTCCTTATAAATCTCTTTACCATTTTCATACACCTACACGTCTTGGTTGGAGGATTGCCCTCAGGATGTCAGATTCACTTTGTACGTGCACATATTTAGCTGAAAGATCTTAGAAATTTATGATTCCCTGGAAGCAGCTCTTAACTAATGACTAATATTTGGTTATCAGAACAAGGCTGAGGGGAAATCTCCATTTCAGAGTCCTCCTGGGGAATTGAGCCAAGGGGATTCACTTGATTTCACACCTGTGCACCTTAGTTTGTCTTCCTTTCCTTCTCTGGCCCCATCTCTACTCCCTCACCAGATTTTCCCAGAAACACTTCCTAATAAATTCCTTTCAAGGTCTGCTTCTGTATAATTTAATCTAACATACCAGAGAAGCCAGAAGTTATCCCTACTTCCCCGTGGATAACAATGCTTGAGAAAATAAAGCCAACAAGCAGAGAGATAAATTGAATCTGCTTCCGATCACTCCAGTCTTTCCAACAGATGGAATGATAAATTCCCTTTTATACCTAAGCTAAATTGAGTTTGATTTCTGTCACTTGCAATCAAAAGATATAATTCATCAGGGTGATGTAGAGTGACTCCTTTCCTTGCTTAATCCAACAACAAATCTCATAGATATGATGTACATGATATCACTGTGAAGGGAAATAAATCAGCAGTGTTTTCTGAACAAAGTTATTAGGAGGCCACTGTCATATTTACTGTGCCTTAGATGCCATGTGCCCAATTCATGATTTGTGATTTTTGTACCTTTCATTAGAGCATATTGTGCTGTTTCCAAACTTTTCCACAGTATAATCAAATTTAAAAATTCAGTCTATCTTGATATATTCCATATCACATATCTTGCATATGTTAGGAAAGAAAAAAAGAATAAAGAGCAAAATCTTTCTGAAATGCAAATATGATCATGTCAGACCAAGTTTAAGGACCTTCAATACCTCATTCTTGTCCTCAAGATAAGGTTCACACTCCTTAAAATAGCCTCAAAATTCTTCATTATGTGGGGTCTGTTGCAATCTCTGCCCACAGTCTTCCCATCCACCCCACATTCTACTCACAATGAAAACTTTTCACTCCTTGAATGACATGCTCTTTCTTGGCCCTGAACCTTTGTCCTTCCTCTTTCTCCATATGCCCACACCCTCAGATTCTCAATTCACTCAGATTATCACATTTTAGGTTTCAGAACTTAACTAAGGTGTTACTTCTTCCAGGAAGCCTTCTTTGATGTCCTGCCTTCCCCCAGATTCAGATTAAGGTTTCCTCCCTTAATGGGAGCACCTGCTCCCATTATTCCCTTTACTTTCCTATAATTGTATATGTCACCATTTATTGTGAATAAATAGTGTTCCAATTAAGAATATATGGCCTTTGACAGAAGATTTTGTCTGTCTGTCGAATGCTATATTTCTGGAGTTTAGCACAGTGTCTGTCTCACAGAGTCACAATAGTATTGAATGAATGAATGAATGAGAGATGTTGAAAGAGAAGAAATAATATCTTTTTGAACACCAGCATAGCTGGTCATTAAATTCCAAGCAGGAAACATCTTCTTAGAGGAAATGTGCTGATGGGAAATAGATGACTACATCTATTCCTCCCCAGCATATGTCTCCCTGGGTATCATCTCTTTATGAGAGCTAAAGTTAATAACCATAAAATGTGTGCTCAGCAACAAGATAACTCCTGTGATTTAACAACAGGAACTACAGTCATTTAGCCATGATACCTGGCTTCCCTCCCAGAATAAGATACCCAAGTTCTCTTAAAAAAAAAAAAGCAACTAAGTGTACCCACAGCTGAGAGACTTAGGTTGATCACTTAACCTCTTTATTGTTATATTAATTTATGGATTAATTTCCAGAGGCAGCTAGCTGTAAAGACTTCTCTTCAAAACAATTTCATTTTTAAGCTTGTCTCATCTAGTAGCCAGACAGATTAAGGAATAAGGAGACTGATTTATGGAGCAAGGTGTAAGAATGGAAATCAGAAGTTTGTGAACTATGAAGAAAATTGTAATATATTGTTTCTTAGCAGGAGAAAGACTAGACAGCACCTGTGTATCAGATTGAAGAACAGCATTTATTGAGAGGAAAGTTACTATACACACAAATGGAAAACACACATAACATGATGACCTTCACCATAAGGTACAGACAGCCACATAAATAGAAGGCACTATCTATGTATGCTCTTTTTTATCTAGTGAAGTAAGACACTTACACTCTCTCAACAAGTTGATTTGTTTTAAGCTGTCAGGTTTGCCCTGACCAGGATCACTATGCTGGATGTTATGTACTCAAACAATAGGCTAACCAATCTCAGAAATGGAAGCTACGACTAGTACTGCCCTCCTCCGTGCAGTATCCTTGATTGTTTTGCTGGATATCAGTCATCATTTCTTAGGAGTATTAATCCCAAATCAGCATAACTGAGGAAAAACATCAAAATAAACCTTCTTCCAATCCTCAAAAACTTTTATTAGAAAAGAATAGAATGAGGAGAAAAAGTATTCCAGGTCTGAGGATTGACAGTGGCACGAATCATAATGCATGCTTATGAATGACTGGGTAGAAGACCAGTTAGGTTGAACTGAAGAGCTTGTGTAATGGGGTACTGAGGGAAAAATGCTGTAGATTGAAAGACTTTTTTAAAATGTGTGGTTATAGGGTAGAGGCTTGCCAAACTTGTGCTTTAGGAATAAGAAGCTGGAAATGTTGTACAGGATACATGGCAGGATGGAGAGAGTACAGGCAAGTCATATGTAGTATTCTATGCAAAAATCATGATGGTAAGAAAAAAAGATGTTAAGGGTAGCAGAGACATTTCAAGCAGATGTAACAAATGCTTACAGCATGGATTGTGAAATGTAGGGCTAAAATTTAAAGATGATTAATGAAAGCGGATGACTTGTCCTTGGAAGTGAAATTACTTATTTAACCCAAACACATATGAATACCTAATTCCGGAAACATTTGTTGTCATCATTCTATTTATAGTTCATGACTTGCAAGAATAAAATAAGGCATCTTGCACAAATAGCTTTCTTTTCCTGACAAATCTTATTGAATAAGAGATTGTCAGATATAAAGAGTTTAGTCATTACAGATGGAAATGAGAGCTGTACTGCTAAGACTCTGACTTATTTATCTCATTTATTGGCAGTTTCCCAAAAGGGAAGACAGAGATATATTAAGGTTTACTTATGTTACTTCCCTTTGTGCAATCTAGTTCACCCTCAGCCTGATTCAAGGGAGGCAGCATTATGGTCAGATTAATCATATATTTAGAAAAAAAAATGTTCTCTAGGTTACTTAGCATTGAAAAAGTTATATATTTATATTAAGCTCTTGAACTCAGATCAGTTAAACCCATAAAGAATGAGCTTGAAATGCAAGAAACACATCCTGGAGTCATTCTGATGGGATTGCTAAACTTTTCATCCTGGGCATAGAGCAGATAAAAATGATGCTTCTCTGATTTAACAAAAGAGTAACAGGCGTAAGACATCTGCTGATGAAAGATGCAAGCATTTTGACTTAAGGGGGTCCCTTTATAATGTTTGAATGGAAACTGTGATACACCATATCTTATCATCTTTGAAAGTGTTCAGCCTCCTCCAAAATGAAGTGATTATTCTGTTTCTAGGGAAAGATAATGCACTGGTTTAATAAAAGCTGAATGACAAAGACATCAATAGTATAATGATGGTAAACTTGGCATCTCTGTCCTTTAGTTACTGAGAGAAAAAGTGTGTTGTACATATTTAGGACATAATAAATGCCAAATGCTTTGATAGGTACATTCACACACTTTTCTTATTTTAACCTCATAACAGATTTGAAAGTATTATCGTTATTATTTTTACAGATAAAGAAATGTTCCTCATATCACATAGTAAGGATCAGGCCTAGAATTTGAATACAGGTCTGTACTTTTCTAAGCTATCTTCTATTAACAAACAGCGATAAAGCATGATGCTTGAGAGTGTGGTCCCTAACAGCCACTTACTGTGAATACTGGGAAAGAATTCTCTTTGTTTGAGGTAAAAAGAGCCATGGCTCAGCAGAACATTGAGGCTCAGAGGAAAGCCTAGAGTTACTACTGTGATCTCCCTACATCTGTGGGAAGTGAGAGGACTTGAGAAACATTCCCAGCTGACCCCACATTTCCACACATATCAGGAAACAGTACCTGACAGAATGTGGGTTAGAATTAAATACTAGTGATGATGGTGGAGTTGGAATTTCATTAACAAAACCAGATGGAGGTTACCCTCACACCTCTGAATTTTTGAAATTAAGTCCTTGATTATTTTTTTCTTTCCGTCCCTCTCTCCCTGTCCCTCCCGCCCACCCTTTTCCCTCCCTCCCTCCCTCAGTCCCTTCCTTCCTTCCTTCCCTCCCTCCTTTCCTCCTCCTCCTTTTTTTTTTTAATTATACTCTAAGTTTTAGGGTACATGTGCACATTGTGCAGGTTAGTTACATATGTATACATGTGCCATGCTGGTGCGCTGCACCCACTAACTCGTCATCTAGCATTAGGTATATCTCCCAGTGCTATCCCTCCCCCCTCCCCCCACCCCACAACAGTCCCCAGAGTGTGATGTTCCCCTTCCTGTGTCCATGTGATCTCATTGTTCAGTTCCCACCTATGAGTGAGAATATGCAGTGTTTGGTTTTTTGTTCTTGTGATAGTTTACTGAGAATGATGATTTCCAATTTCATCCATGTCCCTACAGAGGACATGAACTTATCATTTTTTATGGCTGCATAGTATTCCATGGTGTATATGTGCCACATTTTCTTAATCCAGTCTATCATTGTTGGACATTTGGCTTGGTTCCAAGTCTTTGCTATTGTGAATAATGCCGCAATAAACACACGTGTTCATGTGTCTTTATAGCAGCATGATTTATAGTCCTTTGGGTATATACCCAGTAATGGGATGGCTGGGTCAAATGGTATTTCTAGTTCTAGATCCCTGAGGAATCACCACACTGACTTCCACAATGATTGAACTTGTTTACAGTCCCACCAACAGTGTAAAAGTGTTCCTATTTCTCCACATCCTCTCCAGCACCTGTTGTTTCCTGACTTTTTAATGATTACCATTCTAACTGGTGTGAGATGGTATCTCATTGTGGTTTTGATTTGCATTTCTCTGATGGCCAGTGATGATGAGCATTTTTTCATGTGTTTTTTGGCTGCATAATTGTCTTCTTTTGAGAAGTGTCTGTTCATGTCCTTCGCCCACTTTTTGATGGAGTTCCTTGTTTTTTTCTTGTAAATTTTTTTGAGTTCATTGTAGATTTCAAAACCGCTCAACTACATGGAAACTGAACAACCTGCTCCTGAATGACTACTGGGTACAAAACGAAATGAAGGCAGAAATAAAGATGTTCTTTGAAACCAATGAGAACAAAGACACAACATACCAGAATCTCTGGGACGCATTCAAAGCAGTGTGTAGAGGGAAAGTTATAGCACTAAATGCCCACAGGAGAAAGCAGGAAAGAGCCAAAATTGACACCCTAACATCACAATTAAAAGAACTAGAAAAGCAAGAGCAAATACATTCAAAAGCTAGCAGAAAGCAAGAAATAACTAAAATCAGAGCAGAACTGAAGGAAATAGAGACACAAAAAACCCTTCAAAAAAATTAATGAATCTAGGAGCTGGTTTTTTGAAAGGATCAACAAAATAGATAGACCACTAGCAAGACTAATAAAGAAAAAAAGAGAGAAGAATCAAATAGATGCAATAAAAAATGATAAAGGGGATATCACCACCGATCCCACAGAAATACAAACTACCATCAGAGAATACTACAAACACCTCTACGCAAATAAACTAGAAAATCTAAAAGAAATGGATAAATTCCTCGACACATACACCCTCCCAAGACTAAACCAGGAAGAAGTTGAATCTCTGAATAGACCAATAACAGGAGCTGAAATTGTGGCAATAATCAATAGCTTACCAACCAAAAAGAGTCCAGGACCAGATGGATTCACAGCTGAATTCTACCAGAGGTACAAGGAGGAACTGGTACCATTCCTTCTGAAACTATTCCAATCAGTAGAAAAAGAGGGAAGCCTCCCTAACTCATTTTATGAGGCCAGCATCATTCTGATACCAAAGCCAGGCAGAGACACAACGAAAAAAGAGAATTTTAGACCAATATCCTTGATGAACATTGATGCAAAAATCCTCAATAAAATACTGGCAAAATGAATCCAGCAGCACATCAAAAAGCTTATCCACCATGATCAAGTGGGCTTCATCCCTGGGATGCAAAGATGGTTCAATATATGCAAATCAATAAATGTAATCCAGCATATAAACAGACCCAAAGACAAAAACCACATGATTATCTCAATAGATGCAGAAAAGGCCTTTGACAAAATTCAACAACACTTCATGCTAAAAACTCTCAAGAAATTAGGTATTGATGGGACATATTTCAAGATAATAAGAGCTATCTATGACAAACCCACAGCCAATATCATACTGAATGGGCAAAAACTGGAAGCATTCCCTTTGAAAACTGGCACAAGACAGGGATGCCCTCTCTCACCACTCCTATTCAACATAGTGTTGGAAGTTCTGGCCAGGGCAATTAGGCAGGAGAAGGAAATAAAGGGTATTCAATTAGGAAAAGAGGAAGTCAAATTGTCCCTGTTTGCAGATGACATGATTGTATATCTAGAAAACCCCATTGTCTCAGCCCAAAATCTCCTTAAGCTGATAAGCAACTTCAGCAAAGTCTCAGGATACAAAATCAATGTACAAAAATCACAAACATTCTTATACACCAACAAAAGACAAACAGAGAGCCAAATCATGAGTGAACTCCCATTCACAATTGCTTCAAAGAGAATAAAATACCTAGGAATCCAACTTACAAGGGATGTGAAGGACCTCTTCAAGGAGAACTACAAACCACTGCTCAAGGAAATAAAAGAGGATACAAACAAATGGAAGAACATTCCATGCTCATGGGTAGGAAGAATCAATATCGTGAAAATGGCCATACTTACTGCCCAAGGTAATTTACAGATTCAATGCCATCCCCATCAAGCTACCAATGCCTTTCTTCACAGAATTGGAAAAAACTACTTTAAACTTCATATGGAACCAAAAAAGAGCCCGCATCACCAAGTCAATCCTAAGCCAAAAGAACAAAGCTGGAGGCATCACGTTACCTGACTTCAGACTATGCTACAAGGCTACAGTAACCAAAACAGCATGGTACTGGTACCAAAACAGAGATATAGATCAATGGAACAGAACAGAGCCCTCAGAAATAATGCCGCATATCTACAACTATCTGATCTTTGACAAACCTGACAAAAACAAGCAATGGGGAAAGGATCCCCTATTTAATAAATGGTGCTGGGAAAACTGGCTAGCCATATGTAGAAAGCTGAAACTGGATTCCATCCTTACACCTTATACAAAAATCAATTCAAGATGGATTAAAGACTTAAACGTTAGACCTAAAACCATAAAAACCCTAGAAGAAAACCTAGGCATTACCATTCAGGACATAGGCATGGGCAAGGACTTCATGTCTAAAACACCAAAAGCAATGGCAACAGAAGACAAAATTGACAAATGGGATCTAATTAAACTAAAGAGCTTCTGCACAGCAAAAGAAACTACCATCAGAGTGAACAGGCAACCTACAAAATGGGAGAAAATTGTCGCAACCTACTTATCTGACAAAGGGCTAATATCCTCCTCCTTCTTCTTCTTTCTTCTCCTTCTTCTTCCTCTTCTTCTCTTCTTTTTTTTCTTTTTCTTCCTTTTCTTCTCCTCTCTCTCTCTCTCTTTCTTTTGCTGCTTGGTAACTCCCAAGAAATTATAGCTCAGAAAACACTTATTTGATACATTTGTATGTGATCTTTACTTCCCTTCTGTTCTTTCTTTCCTCTCTTCCTTCCTGTAAGTTTTGCCAGTTTCAGAGGCAGAATCAAATAGAAAAAGACTACCCTTCATGAAGCCCGTCTTAAAAGAGAGACTGCTGGGACTCTGTTGAAGTGGAAGACTTTTTTAACCAAGATGACAAGGAAAGCATTGCTAAAGGTAGAATCAAAATCAAAGCAGTGTTTAAGAGGGCATATTCCCATGAACCTGGGAAGTTGATGTGGATGGTCAATTCTGAAAAGTGAGGTGAGGATGAAAATAGGAGGATGAAAAGCTCTGGGAATATCAAGAGTAAGACAATGAACGTTACAGGAATAAGTCAGGACAAGCTAAAGTTCTGGAAAGAAGAGAGTGCTGATGCTCTAATTTTTATGTGGCATTTGGTATGCAGTGTAGGTGATTATGCAAAGAAATTTTATAGGACTGGGTATTTATTTTGTATTGTGTCAAATATCTTGTGCATCAAAAAGCTTCTTATGGATGAATTCTACTTATAACATATTGAGCCTTTCTTTGTTGTTGTTTTGACTTTGAAAAATGTTTGACCTACTCATAAAGAAAATATATTGACAGTTATTTTTCCCCTAGAGGGAGTATATGTGTAGGAACTAGCAAGAGTGAAGTCATAATTTTGGACCTAATCTTAGGAATACCATGATGTGTCATTTCTCTGACTTCTAAAATTGAAGTCAAAGAGAGATGCAGGATCATTTTCTATTCTTTGGCAAAAGGTATTATAGAAATGCAGAATATCGGCCTATCATTTACACAGCCTTGAACTGTGCTGTCCTCAGAATACAAAACAGAAAATTGCAGTTGGAGGCTATTGCAACTGACTTCCTCTGATTCATGAATAATTTCCATTCAACTCAAATAGCAGAAATAACCCTCAATAAGAAAGAGGCACATGATAGCTCCACCTATCAATCCATGCAGGTGAACATAAAACTACCAACTTTTACATGGACAGATGTGATTTGTTATCTCCATCCTAGTGGAAAAATAAAATCAAATTTATACTTTACCGTGCTTAAGAAGACACTGACTCACGGTTAATCGCTGTGATTCATTCCTAAGCCATTGCTCTTCCTTCAAAGCTGAAGCATGACCCAGTCAGGTTCACTACTAATTCATGTAGCAGCCACATTTACAACTGAAATGCAAGGGTGGGGGTTCAAGGTGGGGTGAAGGTGGAGGGGAGGGGAGGTGAGGGGGAAGTAGCTCTAGGAAATATCAGATGATTATCTACTTATCTAGTTATCAGATGATTCTCTGTTATCTAGTTAATAGAAAAGTGATAGGTAACCAAAGAGATTAAATGTAAGACACATATTTGTAATTATAGGTTACAATTTGTAATTGCTATTTGTTATTTGTAATTGTAGGTCAATCCAGAAATGGAGACAATTCCTGGCTGCATACATCCACATAATGTAATTTACTGCATAGATTATTAACTGCATAGTACCTAGTTCACTGCAATAAACTACAATAATTTACAATAAACATTTTTGTCCAAAAGCATCAAGTTATATTTTTGTTGTTGTTTAAATGTGTCTGGTATATAAATGGAACAACATTGCTCTAAGTAGAATTGTTTCTTCAAAAGTAAGATCCGGGAAACGTTCATAACTACTCTGCATCTCTGCTACAATAGTAAGGGTGCAGAACATCTCAGCTAAAGGGTGTCTAGTCCCCAGCATGATGACCTGGCAGTAAATCAAGGATGAGCCTTCACTGCTTCAAGTCCTTTCATCTAGAATGCTTCAGTGAGTTTTTATGGGGAAATCATTTTCCCCTCTTTCTTAAGATCATTTATCATTTAGTTATATAAACTGATATTACATCTGTCACAAATGCTCAACCCTATCCCAGAGCATATTAAGGGAAACTTGTGGAATATTTATGTGTTACGTGTATACAAAAAGAGGTTGTCTACAAAACCTCTATAAAAGACAAGTTGCCATTTCCCATACCTTGGGGGAATAGTAGAAGCACTTTTCTCTTCACCCCTATGCTGAATTTACTGCCATTTTCTTGCCTTCTTTATAGGAAACTCTACCTTTTGTGTATTTAAAACACTGCTGGGTGTTTGTGGAAAAGAGAAGAAACTTGCTACTTTCTAATTTTTGTTGTTGAGAAGACACAATAATATGGTATTTTATAGTTAGGGTTGTCAAAAGCAAATCTGTGCTTCGCCACATAACAGCAGGACCTTTGGAAAATTATTTGACTGTTCTAAATGCCAGTTCCCTGTCTGTAACATGGAAACATAATAGCATTGAGGTCTCAAAGTTGCTGTACATGAAATAATGTATATGAAGCACATTGTACATTGTCTCTTTAATTCTCAAACCACTCCATGAAGTGAAACTATTATTATTTCTCATTCAACAGATTTGTTCATTAAATTTCCCAAGGTCACTCTTTTAACTAGTAGTGGACATGGTATTCAAACCCAGCTCTGCCTGACTCTAGGGCCCGAACTCCTTATCACTCATGAGACTCCTCCTAGGTACTTCATTAGTTTCTAGCAAGGAAGGATTTTAGTCACTGTCAGAGCTCTGCTATATAATCAATCCTTGTATTTGTGATATTTGTAATTTGGTCTAGCCTTATTGTATAGAAACGTGTTGTATTAGTCCATTCCCACACTGCTATGAAGAAGTACCCAAGACTGGGTAATTTATAAAGAAAAGTGGTCTAATTGACTCACAGTTCCTTATGGCTGGGGAGGCCTCAGGAAACTTACAATCATAGCAGAAGGCACCTCTTCACAGGGCTGCAGAAGAGAGAATGAGAGCAAGTAGGGAAAATGTCAGGTGCTTATAAAATCATCAGATCTCATGAGACTCACTATCACGAGAACAGCATGGGGGGAACCACCCCCAGGATCCAATTGCCTCCACCTGTTTCTGCCCTTGACCTGTGGGGTTTTTAAGGATTATAATTCAAGATGAGATTTTGGGTGGGGCACAGCCAAACCATATCACCTGTCTCCAGTTTTCATACCATACTACAGATACAGCCATTTCACATCCAATCGTGGGTTATTGTTTTAAAATCACACATCTAAAAATCTCCTCAAGCATTGCTCTAATTTGATATCTAACAGGTAATTCCCAAAGGCTAGCTGCAGTGAAGGTTCTGGGGCTCAGGGTAGGCAGAGCAACTCAGCAGCTGGTATAAAATGGGCTCTTCTCCAGGTGTCCTGCAGGTTACACTTATATTCACAAATGTTAATCCAGCTGCTACCTGTTTGGAATTGCTAATAGAGTTATAACAGATACCTTTCTTCAAGCCAATACCAGAAAATTCAAACCAGAGACAAAATTAGTCCTGCAGGTACTGGCAGCTTAATAATAGCTTCTCCCTGAAGATCTCAATCTTTGTGGTCTCAGAAAAAGTGCTCATAAAAAGTATTGAAGATCCAAAAGTAGTTATGTGTGTTAATTATGTATTACTGGGCTCCATATTAAAAATTAAAACTGATACTTTTATTTGAAATAACAATAATAAACCCATTACATGTTAGTATAAATTAATGTTAACATAAACACCTTTAAATAAAAAATATATTTTTCGAAACAAAAAAAATTAGTGAGGAGTATGGCATTGTTAAACATTTTTGCAAATCTCCTTTATGGCTTAATAAAAGATAACTGGATTTTTACATCTGCTTCTGCATTCAATCTGTCACAGTATTACACTTCCTGTAGATTCTGGAAAATGTCATTCTTCACTCATGAGGGAATAAGAAGGAAAGAAAATATAACATTTTAGAATGATGATTAAGATAGTTTTGACCTTACAGAATCCCTGGAAAGATCTTGGGGACATACAAGAATCTCTACCCCACATTTTGAGAACCGCTAGCTAGAAGTATACTTGATATAGCTAGAAATAAACTTGATGCCATAAGGAATGTCATACTGATGCAGTTGGTTTGATTGATAGTTCAATAATATTCATGACTAAAATCATTCAAGCTTTAAAAAGTAGACTATTTAGTAACACAAGGTTTGAATTTGTGAGTTCCAAAACTTTTACACAAGTAGTGGGAAGGTCTGGGACCTTTGTCATTATAGCTTTTGCAGATGTCAGAAATAATAATATTTCTTTCCTATGATCTTTGTTCACTTAGAGTGTGATCTGACTGGTGTCAAAAGTCACTTAAAAGACTGGTTGTGAGATTCAAATATATATTCCTTCCAGGAGTATTTACTGGACAGTGAGGTATCCATCTTCAAAGGATCCATCAGGCATCTGGTGTGTAAACAAGTCTGTGGTGGCCCAGTTGGCTTTCTTTTCCACAGGTTCCGAGGGAGTCCACATCTCCCCCTTTTTTCCACTGTGTCCTTTAGCGGACCACTTCAGCACACATAGCCTGGTTCTCTTGCATTGTAACAGGTCCACAGAATCTCTGGGCACTTATGCTTTCCTGCTTCTGAGCATATTCCTTATAGTTTCCATGGTTACATTGGTGAAGCTCCAAGTAGTCCAGATGGCTGCAGAACACAGTTCTCTGATTACCTCTCCTCAGAGTACCCACCTGCTTTCTTCCGTCCCATTTGATTTTCTTTCATCCTCGGCCCAAGGAGATCTTTAACAGACTGCAGTTCCTAGTGACCTTGTTAATTTGTGAAGCTCATTCCAAATAGTCTCCATTAGTAATATTCAGCTAACTCTGCAGTTAGTTAGGCATATAATAAACCTTGAAAATAAGTCTGATACCAATGTTATCAATATTTATAAATTTTCTTAAATCTTATAAAATCATTATTATTGCTGCTATGCACAAGTTCTTAAAATTTAACATACTCATATCATGCATCTTGCAATTTGTAGGACTTTCTTAGAACTACTGTGATATAAATCATAATATAAAATATCAGTTATGATGTATCAATAAGTGATAAGCTAACATATTTGTAACTATTTTCAGTTTAAAAAGTCCTTTCATAGACATTATTTCATTTAATCCCCAACAAATGCTCTTTCAGATAGTTACCTCTTATGCCTATTTTACAAATGAGAAAAAGAAATGAGGCAATGGGAGGTTAATTAACTTGTTTGAGTAATCAACAGGCTGTTTTCCAATTATGGGTCTTCAGATTAACAACTTAGCCCCTTTCTGTTATACTGGTGTTTTGTGTATTTAAGGTATTTCCATATTATTTGCCATATCCATGTACTCGAATTTGCTATATCAAATAAAGCTATTTAATTCTAGTTGGAAACTGTTGCCTACTAAAAAAACAAAAACAAAAACTTAAGGGGAAAATAGCATGAAGTTGAGAAGTTGTTAAAGTCATAACAATACCAAACTGTGGCTTCCTCTTTAAGAATTGAAAGGAAATTGAATAAGGAATAACTTTAGCAATACACTACATATAATCCTTTTAATATCTACCCATGCTTGCTCATTGAATTTTGAGCACTGTCTTCAATCATTCTGAATCCCTTGCCTCAATGAGTTCCAAGTCTCCCATAAAGCAGGTGATCAACCAAAATCTATTAAAACTGTTTGAAAGTGGAGACCCCCCCAAAAGGAAATCAATATGTGACTTTCAGCATAAATTGTGCCATGGCATATTTGAAAAAGTAACAGAAGTAAAACACATTTAGTTAGCGAAGAGCATCAAGTTTATAATTGAAGTGATTGTTGAGAATGTCACCCAAACTCACCCAAAAATTCACTGCAATTTTCTAGGAGGAAGGAAGTGGAGACAACATATAGCTGATTCAGGTCTCATTTCAAAGAGCTTCTTTATAGGAGAGAAACATGTATATCAAGTTAGGATTCTAGTTAGGAACAAAGATAGGATGAGCCCATATTTCCCAATTTCTTCTGTGAGAGAACACTGTAATACTGGAATAAACATAAAGAGGCTGCGGTAGCTGTAAGAACTTCCTTAGAGGCTAAGAGTTCCTGAGTGGCTGCCAGAGTCTGGGGGATCAATATCTCTGGAAACTTGCACATCACTTGTAGCTCACTAGGCTACAGCAGCACATTGGTGGGAAGCTCTGCTGTAGGAAACTGCTGAGAGGACCATGGAATAAGAAGAAAAAAACATAGCCCCTGACAACAAAGAATTAATCCTTTCTTCCAGAAAAAAATGTATAAAGCGTCGATAGTGGCAGTGGCCTGTCTGGAGCAGCCACTGTGAGGACACCAGCTGTAGCAGGGGAGTCATAGCCAGGGCTGCATGCTCCATGGAGCTGGCAGGGGCAGGGCACAGGTGATCCCAGTGGGAGTCCCACACCCTACAGAGTTGACAGGGTGGAAGCCCACACTCCTGGATGCAGCTGCAGTCACTCAGATGTGGCTCTGGACCTGGGCATCCCTGTGCTCTCAGGGAACCCAGGAAGCTCCCAGGGACCCAGGAAGCTCCCTGCCCCTGCAGGCTCAGAAGTGCTTCTCCCACTCCCTGGCCTCTCCCTGCTGCCAGCACCCACTATGGATGTGTCTCAACAGCCAAGCCCAGGCACTGTTGTGACCCGGCTGGGTGCATGCACACTCAGGATGGTGCTGACATGCCAGCCCCCTGCTTCCTCGGCCCCCCCAAAAATAACCTCTAAGGCTGAAACTTTGGGTGCCAATGAGCACAGGAGGGAGGTTGGGGGACTGAGGGTGGCTCAAGGCAGGCATGCAGTTGCCCCTTGGTGCAGACAGCCTGGGCACCATGGATGGCATGTTGATGGTGGCAAAAGGCAGAAAGGTTGCTAGGCAGCAAGGGGTGGGTCCCCACTGAAACCCCACCTTCAAGCCAGGGATGGCCTAAAGTCTGGGGGCTGGGCTGCCAGTTCCAGGTAAAGTACGAGACCCTGAGTGAGAACTTCCTTAATGCCTTTCGGCCAATCAGATGGTGCTTTTTCCAGGTCTGCCCATGGCCGCTCATGGATCAATCAGCATGTGCTTCCACCCAAGAACTAGTCAGCATGCACATCCTTCATTCTGAGCCCATAAAAACCCCACACACAGCCAGACTCACACACTTATTGGGACTACCTGCCTGTGGATAGGAGCTTCCCACTTTAGGTCTCCTCTGCACTCGTTGGGACTACGTGCCTCTGGATAGGAGTAACCACTTCAGGTTTCCTCTACACTCCTTGGGACTACGTGCCTGTGGATAGGAGCTAATCACTTTGGGTCTCCTCTCTGCTGAGAGCTGTTCTGTCACTCAATAAAGCTGCTCTTCAACTTGCTGACCCTCCAGTTGTCCACATAATTTCATTCTTCCTGGATGCTGGATAAGAACTCAAGACCTGCTGAACAGAGGGAGTTAAAGGAGCTGTAACACATTCCTGGCTGGCTTGCTGAGCTGCAGGGATAACATGCTCTCGGACTGTGGTAGTGAAGAGGGGTGACCCTTCTGAGGGCCCAGACCTCAGGATTTCCCCAGCCAGAGCTGCTGTAACACTATAGTCATCCTGCCCTCCACCAGAGCCAGGCAGCCACCCCATGCAATGGGAAGCAGCAGCAGGGCTAGGAGCCATGGGCTGGAGAGGGGCAGTGGGACTGAAAGAGTGGTAACACAAACAGGCTAAAACATGTCCCCCCTTCCATTTGCCGCGCTGAGGGTGACGAGAAGGAGAGAAGAGCTGTGGCCCTTCTGGGAGTCCAGACCTCAGGGCTCCCTGAGCCAGGGCTGTGACATGCTGTAACACCCTTTTGAGGGCTCTGCGGTTCCTCGTGTCTCCAAGCTTTTGATCGCTACCATGTTCCCCTCACCAGTCAGTGGTACCCTCAGTGGAAACCACTTACAGTACATCTGGCCCAGTTGTAACCTCATACAAAGCTGGTGCCTGTGCCAGCACCTGGAGCTGCCCACCCTGCTGCAGCAGCCAGCATGCCTGGCTGTCCACAGTGGCCAGACCCTGCACTCACACACCCTTTGCTGCACCATACCTGGCTTGCCCTTGAGAGGTGTAGAAATGCAGCATCTCAGGTTGCTGCCTGTGGTGTGAGCCAAGCACAGACTGCCAGGTCAAGCATGCGGAACAAGCCCAGCAGGCACAAGCAAATCTCAAGCAGAGGTGCTGCTGGCCACAGAGGTTTCCAGCTGGAGAAGTGACACCCGAAGGACCCTGTGACTGCATTTTGTATGAGGAAGGCACTGTAATAGATACTATGGACATAAGGCAGATTTGTATTAAACAGAATTTTCAGTTTTACCTTGGAAAAGGAAAACATTGACCTACAACTTGTGACACATAGTGACAGACATTTTAAATTTCTCAGAGCTTACAAGTATTCAAGAAATGACTACTATATATTTCTCTGCCAAATTAAATTTCTTTTCCACACTCAATTTTTATATACTTTACAGTCATTAATTTCATGGTATGCATTTTACTTCTTCCAATTGCCTCATCAAATAATATATAAACACTTTAATCTAAATTTATTTCTCTCTTTCCAGGAAAACAGTTTATTGGGTACTGATAATATAAGAGGTATTCCACTTGTGCTTTATATAAACTATTTTAAACTTACATCAACCCCACAAAACTGGAATAATTGCCCAATTTTACAGATGAGAACATTTTGGCCAAAGAAAAAAAGTAAATAATAGACAATAACCCAGCATTAAAATGGAGGCATTCCTGACTTAAAAGCCAATCCCTTTTCATTACCATATATTGCAGTTTTGGAATCTATCTCCATTAATCTTTGTATTGAGTTAATAAAACAAATATAGAAAATTATCCACTGTTAGACTAATGTTCTTCCTCTATTTACTTCACAGACTGACAGATTGATAATCACATACATATACCTATACATATGTGTATTAGTGCCTTTTTATGCTGCTAATAAAGACATACCTGAGACTGGGCAATTTACAAAAGAAAGAGGTTTAATGGACTTAGAGTTCCACATGGCTGGAGAGGCTTCACAATCCTGGTGGAAGGCAAAGAGGAGCAAGTCACATTTTATATGGATGGCAGCAAGCAAGAGAGAGCTTGTTCAGGGAAACTTCCATTTTTAAAACCATCAGATGTCATGAGACCCATTTACTATCACAAGAACAGCACTGGAAAGACCCACCCCCATAATTCAATCACCTCCCACTGGCTTCCTTCCACAACATGTAGGAATTGTGGGAGTTACAATTCAAAATGAGATTTGGGTGGAGACACAGCCAAACCATATCATTCTACCCTGGCCCCTCCCAAATTTCATGTTCTCACATTTCAAAACCAATCATGCCTTCCCAACAGTCCCCAAAAGTCTTAACTCATTTCAAAAGTCCACAGTCCAAAGTCTCATCTGAGACAAGGCATGTCCCTTGCACCTATGAGCCTGTAAAACCAAAAGCAAGTTAGTTACTTTCTAGACACAATGGGGGTATAGACATTGGGTAAATAACAGCAGTTCCAAATGTGAGAAATTGGCCAAAACAAAGGGGCTACAGGCCCCAAGCAAGTTTGAAATCCAGCAGGGCACTCAAATTTTAAAGCTCCAAAATTATCTCCTTTGACTCCATGTCCTGGATCCAGGTCACATTTATGGAAGTAGGTTCCCATGGTCTTGGGTAGCTTGGCCCCTGTGGCTTTGCAGGGTACAGCCTCCCTCCTGGCTGCCTTCATGGGCTGGCATTGAGTGTCTGCAGCTTTTCCAGGCATACAGTGCAAGCTGTCAGTGGATCTGCCATTCTGGGGTCTGGAGGAAGGTGGCCCTCTTCTCACAGCTCCACTAGGCAGTGCCCCAGTAGGGACTCTGTATGGGGGCTCCAGCCCCACATTTCCCTTCCACACTGCCTTAGCAGAGGTACTTCATGAGCACACTGCCCCTGCAGCAAACTTCTGCCCGGACATCTAGGTGTTTCCATATATCCTCTGAAATCTAGGCAGAGGTTCCCAAACCTCAATTCTTGACTTCTGTGCATCTGCAGGGTCAACACCACATAGAAGCTCCCAAGGCTTGGGGCTTGCACCCTCTGAAGCTATGGCTCAAGTTGTACCTTGGCCCCTTTTAGTCACGGCTGGAGTGGCTGGGATGCAGGGCACCAAATCACTAGACTGCACACAGCAGAGGGGACCTGGGCCAGGCCCATGAAACCATTTTTTCCTCATAGCCAGTGATGGGAAGGGCTGCCATGAAGACCTTTGGCATGCCCTGGAGACATTTTCCCCATTGTCTTGGGGATTAACATTCAGCTCCTCATTACTTACACAAATTTCTGCAGCCTGCTAGAATTTCTCCTCAGAAATGAGATTGTCTTTTCTATCATGTTGTAAGGCTGCAAATTTTCCGAATTTTTATGTTGTTTCCCTTTTAAAACTGAATACTTTTAACAGCACCCAAGTCACCTCTTGACTGCTTTGCTGCTTAGAAATTTCTTCTGACAGATACCCTAAATCATCTTTCTCAAGCTCAAAGTTCCACAGATCTCTAGAGCAGGGGCAAAATGCAACCAATCTCTTTGCTACAACATAACAAGAGCCACCTTTGCTCCAGCTCCCAACAAGTTCCTCATCTCCATCTGAGACCACCTCAGCCTGGACCTTATTGTCTATATCACTATCAGTATTTTGGTCAAAGCCATTCAACAAGTCTCTAGGGAGTTCCAAACTTTCCCACATTTGCCTGCCTTCTTCTGAGCCCTCCAAACTGTTCCAGCCTCTGCCTGTTACCCAGTTCCAAAGTCGCTTCCACATTTTCAAGTATCTACAGCAGCACCCACTTTATTGGTACCAATTTACTGTATTAGTCTGTTTTCATGCTGCTGATAAAGACATACCCAAGACTGGGCAATTTACAAAAGAAAGAGGTTTAGTGAACTTACAGTTCCACAAGGCTGGGGAGATCTCACAATCATGGTGGAAGGCAAGGAGAAGCAAGTCACGTCTTACATGGATGGCAGCAGGCAAAGAGAGAGCTTGTGTAGGGAAACTCCCATTTTTAAAACTATCAGATCTCGTAAGACTAATTCACTATCATGAGAACAGCACAGGAAAGACCTGCCCCCATAATTTAATCACCTTCCACCAGTTTCCTCCCATGACATTTGGGAATTGTGGGAGTTACAATTCAAGATGAGATTTGAGTGGGGACGGAACCAAACCATATCAACATGTTAAGAATATAACTTTTAATAATATACTTTGAAAATAGAAAATCATCTTTTCATATAAAAATTAATTTTGGGGCAATAGGAGTAGATCTGTAAAAACTCTTCAATTATTAAGCAACATATATTTATAGGATCCCAATAAAATCCTTGTCTGATGTACTGAAAGTCACATATTGTTTCCTTTTGGGGGATCTCCACTTTCAAATAGCTTTAATAGACTTTGGTTGTGCACTTGCTTTATGGGAGACTCTGAACTCAGGATTCAGAATGATTGAGAATAGTGCCCAAAATTCATTGAGCAAGTTCTTACTCAGTAGATCTGAGGTAAGGCCTAAAATGCTGCATTTATAGCAAGCTCACAGGTGAGGCTAAAACTGCTGGTCCTGGCATCACACTCTGAGGAGTAGGGGTCCAGGACATACGCGTTAAAGTATGGTCCACAGACCAGTGCTAGTCAGGAAGCTGTTGGTTCCTTATCTGCAAAGAGTTTATGGTAGAGACTGAGGGTGAGCATTTAGACAATTTTAGCACTTTGTGGAGTAATTTTATGTTTGTTAAACTTAACAAAATAAAAAAATTGGGGCTTGCTTCTATTTCATATGACTTTTTTAAAAATTTCATCTTTCCAGTAATTATTTTTATCATATTTTATAAACATATTGGTTTGTGATGGGTGGAAGATGATATATATAACTAGTTATATATAATTAATTATTTATAATATGAGTATTTATTACATATATAATATATTACTATATATTATATATTAGTTATATATAATCAATTAATTATATATAGCTAGTTATATATAACTTGCTATGTATATAATTATATATAGCTGGTTTTAGATATAATTATATATAATATGTAACATAAATATATAATACATTTAATATAGCTAGCTATATATAACATATTATATAGAACACATATAACTAGTTTATATATAACATACATAACTACTTTTATAAATTAATATATATTATATATAACATATATAAAACTCATTTTATAAAATATATATAAAACTAGTAACCTTTGTGGTGAAGGACTACTATATGTGTATAGCAGTTCTATATGTATATATATGTACCATATGTATATAGTAGTCCTTCAAAAATGTGTTAATACATATATACCATAGAATACTATGCAGTCATAAAAAAGAATGAAATCATTTGTGTTGAAGAATTAGTCATATATATATATAACTAGTCCTTCACCACAAATGATGTAAGAAGCATGAGTCTAGAACAATGCCCCTGGCTCATGAAACTTACAATACAATGGGAGAACTATGACAAGCATCAAAGGTACCAATGCAGAAAGAAACATGTAGCCACAATATAATCTTAAGGTTTGCTTACAAAGGTGTGTTTCTCCAACAAACAAACACTCCATTCACCGAAAGAAAACAGCTTATGATGCATCCTTAATAAGGAATGCTTACATTTGCGTTTTTAGCTTGACATGTATTCTTTTCTGATACCGATGCAGAAAGAAACACGTTGTCACAAGACAACACAAAGGAGAATGTGATAAGACCATTTAAGAAATGAAGAGTTCTAAGGGTTCTGAGGACTGAACAGAAGTAAAAGGATCCAGCATTCGTGCAGTATCTGTTTATGTACACACATAATGTTAAGTCCTTAACATTTAAGCCACATAAAATCCCATTTTGAACATGAGGAAATTGAAGACCAGGGAGTTTAAGTAACTAACTGAAGATTCAGAAGGAGCAGGGCTGGAATTGAGATCTAGCTATAATGTGTATGTATGAACTGTAGATCCTCATATTTTTGAACACCCTCTCTACATTCTGCTAGGATCCCACACTGTGAGTCTCATCTTCCTAAGGTGAACTCCAGAAACTAGATTTCCAGCCTTCATTACAGTGAGGGTGCAGGTACATGATGTAGGTTTTGTAATATGAAGACTGGACAGACCAGAGATTGGAAACATAGGCACCAGACTATGGATCAGACAGAAGACACTGTTGGTTTCTGATGTGGGTTGAATTGTGTCCCTGTCCCCACCCCTTAGGTTCATATATTGAAATCTTAACCCTAGTAACTCAGAATGTGACTTCATTTGGAAATAGGTTCATTGCAGTTGTGATTTAGATTGAGCAGGCCCCTAACCCAATGTGACTGATGTCCTTATAAGAAGGAGATATTTTTTTCATTTTTTTGTTTATTTCTATTTTTATAATCTCAACTTTTATTTTAGATTCAGAGGGTACATGTGCAGGTTTGTTACATGGGTATATTGCATTATGCTAAAGTGTGGGACATGAATAATCCTGTCACCCAGATAGTGAGCATGGTACTCAGCAGTTAGTTTTTTTTAACCTCTGTCCCCCCATTAGTCTCCAGTGTCTATTATTGCCTTGTTTATATCCTTAAGTTCCCAATGTTGGCCAGGCACGGTGGCTCACACCTGTAATCCCAGCACTTTGGGAAGCCAAGGCGAGCAGATCATGAGGTCAGGAGTTCGAGACCAGCCTGGCCAACATAGTGAAACCCCGTCTCTACTAAAAATACAAAAATTAGCTGGGCATGGTGGCACACACCTGTAGTCCCAGGTACTGGGGAGGCTGAGGCAGGAGAATTGCTTGAACCCAGGAGGCGGAGGTTGTGGTGAGCTGAGATCATGCCACTGCACTCCAGCCTGGTGACAGAGCAAGTCTCCATCAAAAAAGAATAATAATAACAAAAAATAAATAAATAGCAAAGTTCCCAATGTTTAACTCCCACTTGTAAGTGGGAATGTGCAGTGTTGGAATTTCTGTTCCTCTGTTAATTTGCTTAGGATAATGGCCTCCAGCTGCATCAATTTTGCTGCAAATGACATACTTTCAATCTTTTTTATGACTGCATATGTATTCCATGGTGTATACGTTCATTTTCTTTTTCCAGTCTACCACTGATGGGCACCTAAGTTGATTCCATGTCTTTGCTATTGTGAATAGTACTGTGATAAACATTTGAGTATGTGTCATGTTGGTAGGATGATTTATTTTCTTTGGATATATACCCAGTAATGGGATTGTTGGGTTGAATGGTGGCTCTGTTTCAAGTTGTTGAGGAAATCTCCAAACTGCTTTCCACAGTAGCTGAACTAATTTTCACTCCCACCAACATGGATAAGTGTTCCCTTTTCTCTGCAGCTTCTCTAGCATCTGTTATTTTTTGACTTTTTAATAATAGTTATAATGAAGTAAAACACCCCTCAGCAAATGCAAAAGAATGGAAATCACAACGAACAGTCTCTCAGACCACAGTGCAATCAAATTAGAACTCAGGATTAAGAAATTCACTCAAAACCACTCAACTACATGGAAACTGAACAACCTGCTCCTGAATGACTGCTGGGTAAACAATGAAATTAAGGCAGAAATAAATAAGATCTTTGAAACCAATGAGAACAATGACACAATGTACCAAAATCTCTACGACACAGCTAAAGCAGTGTTAAGAGGGAAATTTATAGCACTAAATGCCCACATCAGAAAGCTGGAAAGATCTAAAAACGACACCCTAACATGACAATTAAATGAACTAGAGAAGCAAGAGCAAACAAATTCAAAAGCTAGCAGAAGATGAGAAATAACTAAAATCAGAACAGAACTGAGGAAGATAGAGACACGAAAAACCCTTCAAAAAAATCAATGAATCCAGGAGCTGGTTTTTTGAAAAGATTAGCAAAATAGATAGACCACTAGCCAGACTAATAAAGAAGAAAAGAGAGAAGAATCAAATAGACACAATAAAAAATGATAAAGGGGATATCTCCACTGACCCCACAGAAATACAGACTACCATCAGAGAATACTATAAACACTTATATGCAAATGAACTAGAAAATATAGAAGAAATGGATAAAGTCTGGGACACATACATCCTTCCAAGACTAAACCAGGAAGAAGTCAAATCACTGAATAGACCAATAACAAGTTCTGAAATTAAGGCAGTAATTAATAGCCTATCAACCAAAAAAAAGCCCAGGACCAGACAGATTCACAGCCAAATTCTACCAGAGGTACAAAGAGGAGCTGGTACTATTCCTTCTGAAACTATTCCAAACAATAGAAAAAGAGGGACTCCTCCGTAACTCACTTTATGAAGCCAGCCTCATCCTGATACCAAAACCTGGCAGAGACACAGAAACAAAGAAAATTTCAGGGCAAAATCTCTAAGTATCGATGAAAAAATCTTCAGTAAAATTCTAGCAAACTGAATCCAACAGCACATCAAAAAACTTATTCACCACAATCAAGTTGACTTCATCCCTGGGATGCAAGGCTAGTTCAACTTACACAAATCAATAAATGTAATCCATCACATAAACAGAACCAATGACAAAAACCACATGATTATCTCAATAGATGCAGAAAAGGCCTTCGATAAAATTCAACACCTCTTTATGCTAAAAACGCTCAATAAACTAGGTATTGATGGAACGTATCTCAAAATAAGAGCTATTTATGACAAACCCACAGCCAATATCATACTGAATGGGCAAAAGCTGGAAACATTCGTTTTGAAAACCAGCACAAGACAAGGATGCCCTCTCTCACCATTCCTGTTCAACATAGCATTGGAAGTTCTGGCCGGGGCAATCAGGCAAGAGAAAGAAATGAAGGTATTCAAATAGGAAGAGAGGAAGTCAAATTGTCTCTGTTTGCAGATGACATGATTGTATATTTCTAAAACCCCATTGTCTCATCCCAAAATCTCCTTAAGCTGATAAGCAACTTCAGCAGTCTCAGGATACAAAATCAATGTGCAAAAATCACAAGCATTCCTATACACCAATAATAGACAGAGAGCTAAATCATGAGTGAACTCCCATTCACAATTGCTACAAAGAGAATAAAACACCTAGGAATACAACTTACAAGGGACGTGAAAGCCCTCTTCAAGGAGAATTACAAACCACTGCTCAAGGAAATAAGAGAGAATACAAACAAATGAAAAACTTTCCATGCTCATGGATAGGAAGAATCAATATCATGAAAATGGCCATACTGACCAAAGTGATTTATAGATTCAATGCTATTCCCATCAAGCCACCATTGACTTTCTTCACAGAGCTGGAAAAATCTACTTTAAATTTCTTTTTTTCTTTTTAATTATACTTTAAGTTTTAGGGTACATGTGCACAACGTGCAGGTTTGTTACATAGGTATACATGTGCCATGTTGGTGTGCTGCACCCATTAACTCATCATTTAACATTAGGTATATCTCCTAATGCTATCCCTCCCCCCTCCCCCCACCCCCCAACAGGCCCCGGTGTGTGATGTTCCCCTTCCTGTGTCCATGTGTTCTCATTGTTCAATTCCCACCTATGAGTGAGAACATGCGGTGTTTGGTTTTTCATATGGAACCAAAATAAAAGCCCATATAACAAACACAATCCTAGGCAAAAAGAACAAAACTGGAGGCATCATGCTACCTGACTTCAAACTATACTACAAGGCTACAGTAACCAAAACAGCATGGTAGTGATACCAAAACAGATATATAGACCAATGGAACAGAACAGAGACCTCAGAAATAATACCACGCATCTACAACCATCTGATCTTCAGCAAACCTGACAAAGACAAGCAGTGGGGAAAGGACACCCTATTTAATAAATAGTGCTTGGAAAACTGGCTAGCCATATGCTGAAAATTGAAACTGAACCCCGTCCTTATACCTTATACAAAAATTGACTCAAGATGGATTAAAGATTTAAGCATAAACTTGAAACCATAAAAACCCTAGAAGAAAACTAGGCAATACCATTCAGGACCTAGCCATGGGCAAAAACTTCATGACTAAAACACCAAAAGCAATGTTAACAAAAGCCAGAATTGACAAATGGGATCTAATTAAACTAAAGAGCTTCTGCACAGCAAAATAAACTATCATCAGAATGAACAGGGAACCTACAGAATGGGAGAAAATTTTTGCAATCTATCCATCTGACAAAGGGCTAATATCCAGAATCTACAAGGAAGTTAAATTTACAAGAAAAAGACAACACCATCAAAAAGTGGGCAAAGGATATGAACAGACAGTTCTCAAAAGAAGACATTTATGCAGCCAACAAACATATGAAAAAAAGCTCATCATTACTGGTCATTAGAGAAATACAAATCAAAACCACAATGAGGTACCATCTCACGCCAGTTAGAATGGTAATCATTAAAAAGTCAGGAAACAACAGATACTGGAGAGGATGTGGGGAAATAGGAATGCTTTTACACTGTTGGTGGGAGTGTAAATTAGTTCAACCATTGAGTAAGACAGTGGTGATTCCTCAAGGATCTAGCATCAGAAATACTGTTTGACCCAGCAATCCCACTACTGGGTATATACCCAAAGGATTATACATCATTCTGCTATAAAGACACATGCACGTGTATGTTTATTGTGGCACTGTTCACAATAGCAAAGATGTGGAAGCAACCCAAATGTCCATCAATGGTAAACTGTATAAAGACAATGTGGCACATATATACCATGGAATATTATGCCTCCATAAAAAAGAATGAGTTCATGTCCTTTACAGGGACATGAATGAAGCTGGAAACCATCATTCTCAGCAAACTAATACAAGAACAGAAAACCGGGCCGGGCGCAGTAGCTCAAGCCTGTTATCCCAGCACTTTGGGAGGCTGAGGCGGGCGGATCACGAGGTCAGGAGATCAAGACCATCCTGGCTAACATGGTGAAACCCTGTCTCTTCTAAAAATACAAAAAATTAGCCGGGCGCAGTGGTGGGCGCCTATAGTCCCAGCTACTTGGGAGGCTGAGGCAGGAGAATGGTGTGAACCCAGGAGCAGAAGCTTGCAGTGAGCCGAGATAGAGATTGCACCACTGCAGTCCAGCCTGGGCGAAACAGTGAGACTCCATCTCAAGAAAAAAAAAAAAAAAGAACAGAAAACCAAACACTGCATGTTCTCACTCACAAGTGGGAGTTGAACGATGATAACACATGGACACAGGGAGGGGAACATCACACACTGGGTCTTGTTGGGGGTAGGGGGCAAGGGGAGGGAGAGCATTAGGACAAATACCTAATGCGTGTGGGGCTTAAAACCTAGATGACGGGTTGATGGGTGCAGCAAACTACTATGGCACATGTATACCTCTGTAACAAACCTGCACATTCTGCACATGTATCCCAGAACTTAAAGTATAATAAAAAAGATAATAATAATAGCTATAATGACTGGTATGAGATGGTATCTCATTGTGGTTTTGATTTGCATTTATCTGACCATTAGTGATGCTGAGCACTTTTTCATATGTTTGATGTCCACTTGTATGTCCTTGTTTTGAGAAGTGTCTGTTCATGCTTTTTGCCCACTTTTTAATGGGGTTGTTTTTTGCTTGTTGATTTAAGTTCCTTATAGAATCTGGATATTAGACCTTTGTCAGATGCATAGTTTGTGAATATTTTCTCCCATTCTATAGGTTGTTTGTTTACTCTGTTGTTAGTTTCTGTTGCTGTGCAGAAGCTCTTTGGTTTACTTAGATCCCACTTGTCAATTTTTGTTTTTGTTGAAATTGTTTTAAGGCCAATGTCCACAAGGGTGTTTCCTAGGTTTTCTTCTAGAATTTTCTTTCTTTCTTTCTTTTTATTTTATTTTTTTATTTTTGAGATGGAGTCTTACTCTGTCACCCAGGCTGGAGTGCAGTGGCACAATCTCGATTCACTGCAACCTCCACCTCCCAGGTTCAAGTGATTCTCCTGCCTCATCCTCCCAAGTAGCTGGGATTACAGGCATAAGCCACCATGCCCAGCTAATTTTTGATTTCTAGTAGAGATGGGGTTTCACCATGTTGGCCAGGTTGGTGCCGAACTCCTGACCTCAGGTGATCCACCCACCTCGGCCTCCCAAAGTGCTGGGATTAGAGACGTAAGCCACCATGCCTAGCTTCTTCTAGAATTCTTACAGTTTGAGGTCTTATATTTAAATATTTAATCTGTCTTGAGTTAATTTTTATATATGGTAAGAGGGGTCCAGTTTCATTCTTTTGCATATGTCTAGACAGCAATCCCAGCACCAATTATTGAATAGGGAGTCCTTTCCCCATTGCATATTTTCATCAACTTTGTCAAAGATTAGATGGCTGTAGGTGTGCAGCTTTACTTCCAGGCTCTCTATTCTGTTCCATTGGTTTATTTGTCTGTTTTTGTACTAGTACCATGCTGTTTGGACTACTTAGCCTTATAATATAGTTTGTAGTCAAGGAATGTAATGTGATGCTTACAGCTTTGTTTTTGTTGTTGTTTGTTTTTTTGTTTTTGCTTAGATTGCTTTGGTTATCCAGTCTCTTTTTCAGTTCTATATGAATTTTAGAATAGTGGGAATTTTTTTTACTCTGTAAACAATAACATTGGTAGCTTAATAGGAATAGTGTTGAATCTGTAGATTGCTTTGGTAAGTATGGCCATTTTAATAATATTAACTCTTCTAATCCATGAGCATGGAATGTTTTTTATTTGTTTGTGTCATCTTGATTTCTTTTAGCAGTGTTTTGTAGTTCTCCTTGTAGAGGTCTTTCTCCTCCTTGGTTTAATGTATTCCTAGGCATATTATTTTGGGGAGGGCTATTTTAAATGGAACTGCATTCTTGATTTGGCTCTCAGCTTGAATGTTATTGGCATACAAAAATGCTATTGATTTTTGTATGCCAATAACATTGATTTTGTATCCTGAAACTTTACTGAAGTCATTTATCAGTTCCAGGAGGCTCTTGGTGGAGTAATAAAGTAATATTGCTAGTAAAGAGAGATAGTTCAACAATTTCTTTTTCTATTTGGATGCCTTTTATTTATTTCTCTTGCCTGATTGCTCTGGCAAAGAAATAAGGGGATATTTTGGGTATAGATACACATACAAGGAAAGTACCATGTGAAGATGAAAGCAGATGTCAAGGTAGTACAAGAGAAGCCAAGGAATGCGAAAGATTGCCAGCAAACCACTAGAAGCTAGAAGAGAGTCATGGGATGGATTCTCCCTCATAGACCTTAGAAGGAATGGACCCTGCTGACACCTTGATCTCTGATTTCTAGACCCCAGAACTCTGAGAAAATAAATTGCTGTTATTTAAGCAAATGTTAACAATTTCTAGAAGAAATATTTCAGCTATCAAATTGAAAAATCTCCCTACATGTAGAGCAGAATTTTTTTAAAAATCACCCAGTACTATCAAAGTAGCATGGCAAAACATCAAAGGTAATGGGAAAAATATTAAAAATTGATATAAATTGTATGTTTTGTGTATTTTGTCATAATTTTTAAAAACTGCAAAAAACGATCAGATAGGAAAGATATAAGTGAACACGTGAGTTTAATCCTGGGGTGATTTTATAGGGTCTGAGAAAGGTGTGGAAGGAAGCAAGAGCAAAGGGGATCTGCTTTTCAAATATTGGCAATACCTCCATCTCGACTTCATCTTCGTTGGATTCTGGCAGCACAGTAGCTGGTGAAGCTCGTGTTTGGCCACAGAACGCAAGGGTAGGACTAGAAAATTAAGGGAGTGTCAGGGATGTGTGTGTACACATGTAGGGAAAACTCCTCTTTCCATAATTAGTAGTTCCTGGATATGTTGGAAAGAATAAAGCTCAATATATCAGTATATATCCATTCAGTCTGATATATATATATTAAATACCTCATCCAAGCCAGGCACTACCCTAGGTTTATACACACAAGGATAAATAAAACAGAGTTTCTTCCTTCATTCATGGGTAATTTCACTCTGTTGTACTATTTATTACAGTTACAGAAACAAGATACAATTTTTGAAGGTAATCTATTCAGGGTAAATATTCCATTCAAATGGCTTTAAGGATATTTGCTGGAACCTTTCTTGAAAGTAGACCTTCTTTTCTAGAACTTTGCTACATGCCTTTGCACTCCATCTTGATGAGATGGTTAAGAAAAAAAAACATAAATAAGCAGATCCACGTGCTTATCATTTAGGTATCAATATTATTGCCTCAATTTTTTCTAAATACTTTAAGGAGGCAGATAAAGATGATTTATACACTGAATATACTTGAGCATCGGTGTAAAAATTCAGTATTAAGGCATTACTAAATTTACTTTCGACGTCCAAACTAAATGTGTTTTCAAATTAAGTCGAAGCAACTGCAGAGAAGTCAAATATTTGCTCTCATTAATAATACATTGGTACTAAAAAGAAGAATAATGACACTCTTATAAAGGTTTTCTTTAACATCTCTAAAAGATTACTAATCATATTTTATTCATCCTTACCACAGTTTGTTTTTGTGGACTGCTTTATTAGATTTATTTCATGGAAGTTTTTCTCAAGTTTCAGCAATTGGCTAAACAATCAATACTTTAGCTATCAAAGAAAAGTTTCCTGAGGAGGAAGAAATTTCTTCTTGAATGACCTTTTTTTCAGGAGAGCACCCATCACAGATGAAGAACCAGGTCACTCTGGAAGTCAAGTCTCACTAAAGCTTGAAGCTTCTTTTTCTTTCTTTCTTTCTTTCTTTCTTTCTTTCTTTCTTTCTTTCTTTCTTTCTTTTCTTTTTTTTTTTTTTTTTTTTTTTTTTTTTGAGACAGTCTCACTCTGTTGCCTGGGCTGGAATGCAGTGGTGCAATCTTGGCTCACTGCAACCTCTGCTTTCTGGGTTCAAGCAATTCTTTTGCCTCAGACACCAAGTAGCTGGGATTACAGGTACATGTCACCACGCTTGGCTAATTTTTGCATTTTTAGTAGAGATGAGGTTTCACCATGTTGGCCAGGCTGGCCTTGAACACTTAAACTCAGGTGATCTGCCCTCCTCAGCCTCCCAAAATGCTGAGATTCTAGGAGTGAGCCACAGCTCTGGAGCTAAAGCTTCTTAAATAGAGAGCTGTGTCACACAGAAAATGCCCCATGGGCAGCAAGTCATGTTTCTAGGAGGCTTTATTAGGTGATAATTGCGCAGATATCGATGGCATGCTTTTTTGTTGTTGTTAGCATCCAGAAGAAAAAAAAATCTACAAGAGGGGTTGAGCAAAGGGACCTGAAGGCGGGAAAATTAAGTGTAAGAATGCATAAAATTTAAAGTAAGTTTTACTGAAGCTTTTGTGCTCAGAGAGATATGTGTGGTTAGATTCCCTCTCAAAGCCAAACATTATCTCCTAATTATGGCCTTAACAAATAACACTAGTATATAACAACAATGACAAGTTAAAAAAAAAAAGACCTAGTTTATTTTGAGATCTAAAGTCACAAACTAGTCCTATTTAGTGCCAATAGGACTAGCAATGTTGTCTACAATTTGTAAAGGGAGGTTCTAATAATGCTACTTTTATTTTTTTAAATGGTGATAGAAGAATGCTAAGCATTTCATGCCTATAAACAAGGCACTGAAAATGAAAGGTAAGGTAAGATAATGTAAGGAGTTAATTAAGGATGGCTTTTAATCTTTTCTTTGATTTTTCTTTTCTTTTCCTTTAGCCTCAAAAAATTCCAAACTATAACAAGGAGAGGAAAAAGCCAGCAGAAGGAGAGGAAGAGGGACTCACTATGATGGAGTATCAGCATTGGAAGAGTGGGAAGAACAGACGGGTTGGAAATCAGAAGACATGGCACTTGCTTCCTGGGCACAGAGATTTTGGGGAAGGATGCTTACTGTCTTTGTATACCCATTTTCTTAGCTGTAATATATAAATAACAATATTAGACAGTGTGATGAACACCCTTGCAAACTGTCACACACTATACAAACAGCAGTTATCATTATCCACACCCCTAGAGCCCTTGTAACCTGTCACACGCTATACAGACCGCAGTTATTATTATTCACACACCTAGAGTGAACACGGTGAAAAACCTTGCCTTAAGGGAAGTGGGTTAGAACCTCTACCACATCACTGGGCCACATTACCCAGTCACAGATGAACAACTAGGCCACTCAGCAGGTTGTCCCACAGAAGCTTCTAAAATAGAGATGTGTCACACAGAAAATGCCCCAGGAGCTGCAAGTCATGTTGCTGGGAGGCTTTCTTAGGTGATAATTGGGCAAATATTTTTTGTTACTTTTAACAGCCAGAAAAAAATGTACAAGAGAGGTTGAGCAACAAGATCTGAAGGCAGGAAAATTAAGAGTGCCTTGTGTGTAAAGCCTAAAAAGCGAATGCTGTAGATAAGAAATTGAGAAATACCACAAAATGCCCACAGGGTACAAGGAACACTCCCTTTTCACCTCCCATCTGAGCTGCAATGCCCATCCGAGTGCTGAATACTGACTGGAAATAAGGCACGGTGATGCATCATTCTGTTAGATGTGCAGCCTCCCTGGTTTTGTCCACTTCCCTCACCAAAATACTGATTTCAAACGCCACTTGTCCTCTTAGTCTTATTATCTATTTTTAACTATACCTGGGGAAGTTCTCTAATTTTGACATCTGAAATCATATTTTCCCCATATTAATTCTCTCTCTCTTCTTCCCACAAGTATATAAGAACCAAGAAGCCATGAATTTTATCTGTCTCGTTAAGGAATGTATCTCTACTGCCTAGAACAGTGACATATTGTAGGCATTGAAGAAATGTGTTGATGAGTGAATAAATGAAGAAAGTGATGAAAGACTTAGTTACTAAGCAGCTACAAATAATTTACAAAAAGGAAATATTATGATCTTATTATTTCCAACATACATAGATTCAGATGATATAAAACATTTGTTTTCCCAAAAAGTCCCTACTAATGTCTCTTGGTGGATAGTTAGCAGTCTCTTTGAAGTCTGGTCTCCAGTGTCTTTTCTCCCATTTCTTCCTCCTCCCATCTTTCCTTTGGTCTTTTATTCCCTTCTATTCTTCCTTGCTTCATCACCTAATCCACAGTCTCAGTTCTGTCCTGGAGAGGAGCTCCATCTTAGATGGTAGGTTTTACTTTCCACCTAGGAGTAGATTCAAGTGTTCAAAGTCTTAAGGGAGGAACATCTGTAAGAAAAGCAACTCTTGCTAAATTAATTATACTTCCATAGCAGAGTTTCCATAGCATATTATGCTAATGAAGTCTCTATTGCTTTCGTTTTCCTGTCATAGATGAGGAAGACAAGGGGAAAAAGACAAGGCTAGAAACTAGTGCAGAAAATTCCATTGTGCAACAAGAGCTCACCTTATGGAGATGGCAACTCAAGAACTCTACAAAGTTTTCTAAAACTGCTTCTCAAAGTTTAATGCACACAACAATTACCTGAGATCTTGTTAGCAAATTTTGTTTCAGTAGTTCTGGGGTGAAGCTTCAAGTTCTGCATTTCTAATAAACAACCAGGTGGTCCACGGGTCCACACCTTGAGTAGTCAATCTCTAAAAGAAAATGTTTCATTTTGGACCTCTACTTTACAGTCTACTGAAAGTAGTCTACTTTACAGTCTACTGAAAGTAGTCTACTTTACATTATGGTCTACTGAAAATACACTGTGTAAGGGAAAGAGCAAGAGGATTTGGGGTCATCTAGGACTGGGTTTGAAATCTGGCTCCGCTATTCCTTAAGAGACACTGGGCAAGGATTATTTTTAAAAATATAAATTTCCTAAGCTTCAGTATCATCTGGAATATGGGTATAATAATATCTGTCTTGTAGGATTGCTATAAAAATTAACTTTTTTTAAGGCACTTTAGCATGGGGCAAACTCGATCCCTTCCCCTTTCTTTTCCCATTTCAAATTCTTCAAAATGGCCCAATTCAGCTTCAAATTCTGTTTCAAACTTTGTCTATTTCTGTTCTTGAAAACTGAAAGCATATACACCCAGAGAGCTTACTGTCTATATTAACACAATTTAACTTTTCAACCTGTGCATTAACCTGACTTAATTATTCCAGGAAATCCTTGCCCAGGAAGATGGAGTTGCAAATAACTGTTTATTTCAGAATCTCCTAAATTTATTTATCTGAAAAATCAATTCATTCTCTTTAAGTAAATAGCCTCTTCTCGAAACAATAGATTATTAAGCTGGGCTCAACAAATGATTATTTACTCTTAAAGACTCTTCAGTGTACTCCCTTTACTGTGTCCATTAATTATACACCATTATATTATAACATCTTTCAGTACCAATCACTTCACTGAAAGACATGCCTTAAAGTAGACTCTAAATCCTTACAAATGCCAGTTTTGATTCTTCCCTTGCAAAACACCACTAAGACTCCGCCAGGGTAGTCAGTGGATTCCCTTACTACAGTAAGAAATAAACTTGTCTTTGCTTGATCAAACATGATTTTGCTGGTATCTTGAGTGTTGGCAGTTGACAATCTCTTCTAATAAAACTATCATCCAGACAAACATACTTAATTACTTGTTATTTCCTGCAGGTGCCATGCTTTTTAATATTCCATGCTTTTGCACAATCAATTTCTTTTTTCCTGGAATATCATCTTTTATTTAACCTTCAAGACTCATACTAAATGTTAGTCTCTCTATGAAATATTTATTGAAACCCTTTAGCAATATAGATTTTTTCATGCTTCTGTTCTCCCATAGCATTGAGTAGGCCTTTTCCATCATACCCTATTATTTCTTGATTGCTTGGTTACACATTTTTCTTTCCCAAACACAATGTGCTCTTTAAAAATAGGGACTATGCCTTATCCACCTTTGTCACCAATGTCTTAAAGAATTTAAAAAAAAACTATTAGTTGATCAATAAATATTTGTTGAATGTTGAATGAAACACAGTTAGCCTGGATATTTAGAGGAAGAAAAATGGGTAAATAAATATTTGTTAAGAGAAACTTGAGCTTCTTTTCATAAGGATTTCCTTTGCATCTTCTTACCCTTTTTGTTTTAGGTAATCCTGAGAAATGTTACCTCTGAATTCTACTACCCCTGAAATAGTAGCTCTCTGGGCCAGCAAAATAGGACCTTTTTGATGTCTCAAATCCTGTCAAAAAGGTGATTTCTCATTTCTTTCTCATCTAGTAATTATTGATGGCAAGTATGAGCATGCAGTTGGGTCAGTCCTTCTATCAGGGTAGCAGATAACTTTTATTCCCCCTTGAGGGAAATTTTACCTCCTCTGGCATCAGTCTGGATATAAATGTTGCTGGTTTCATGATCTGAAATTCAGAGTGAACATTTTGTTTAGCCCAATCAAGGCTGGTAGAAGGACAAACTTTTATAATGTGAAATTTATGACCCTGTGATGGCTGATAAAAACAATCCCTGGCATAGTTATGCTTCTATTTAAGTGTTAATTATCCCCTATGCACAGTGTGTACTCTTTTTGATAGCCACAATTCAACACTTAGGCTATTAAAGGCAGATTTATACTATAGCAATAGAATATTTTTTATTTCCATCTAAACTGAAATCTAGAAGTTCCATAAAAGTGTAAGAGCTCATGTCATGGCTAACAGGTTTTGACAAGAGCTAAGTTAATGTTTGTAACAGTAAACCATCTCCTGGTTGACAGTTTGTTGAGACATCAGAGAAGTCTCTGAGGAGAAAAATTAGGTAAATCTAAATGGTACATTTGACCAACTATAAGCCTGGACTGACATTTTGCTCTAGCAAAAGTAAGCTGTTTGGAAAAGAGTGCAAAATTATATGTATCACATCTCAGTTTCTGATCATTTTAGATCATTTGAGGTATAAATATTTAATAAATATGTTTAATGTTCAGCAGTATGTGAACACTACTTTCATATCTCTCTCTTTTTGGCTGTCATCAAAACATGAAAGAAATAACCTTCATTATAACATAAGCTAGTTAGCCCTCTGAGTACTCCATGTAACATTCGCTTCATACCATAATAACAATAAGCATTATAACATATTTGTGTGAAGTCCCAATGATCTTGATATCTGGGAGGCTTGTGTTAATCAGATTTTTTCAGGAATGTAGGTAGCAACCATAATATTTCATTGTAAGTTTATTGTAATTTTTGCCATTAACATGCATGACGTGTGTGATCCTTAAATACTCCTGTGAAGTATTAATGTACCCATCTTACAGAGAAGAAGGGGACTCAAACAGAAGACGTGCCTTTTCATAGGTCACACAGAACATGGCAGAGCTAGAGCCAGAACTCAGAACTCCTGTCTCCCAGAAACAGTCCCCTTTGTTCTACAATACACAGATCTCTGTTAATATATTTTTAAATGATTATAGAAGAGATGTTACAGACCCTTCACATAGAATTTGATCAATGTTTATTTTGAGGCAAGTGAACTACGACAGCATTAATTTTAATTGCATTCTCCATTTGAGAACAGTAATCATGAAAAGAAATTAAAAGGCTGAGTTCAAGATCGATTTTCCAGTCTTTGTAGCAATTCCTGAAGCTTCAAAAAGCTTGCAGAAAGACTTTTTCCAGAGACCGTTTTGACTTCCTCATATTAGACTATTAACGACCATACTTAGTACTCAGTAGAATATTAATAATACTGTGCTTGAACTGAGACAATTTTTCTGTTGGTACTTCTACATTTTGAAGAGTATCAGGACAAATATGTGCCCATGCAGGGCATAACACAAATTGATGAAGTTGATTGGTAGTTTTCAAGCACTAGTATGTGCCAGGAACTATGCTGGACACTTATTTTACATATAATTTTTCAATTAATGTTCATAACAATCCTACATCCATTTTATGGGTATAAAAACAGACTCAGTGGAGTTAAGGAACTTGTCAAAATTCACAAGATGTTACATAACTGAGTCAACATTTGAACCTGGGTCTATCCAATTTCAATAATTCCACTTCAGTATGATGTTTAGTTCTTTTCAAACTCACAACAAAGGAAAAAATCTTTGCCTAGTCAGGTGGGGCCTACATTTAACCCGGATAACCTACATTTGGAACATGGGGGAAATGCAATTGTTTTCACTGTTTCCCCGTTCTCTCTTCCACATCTCTCTCTACACTTGCTGGCTACTATTTCTCACTCTTTCACCCCTTCCAGAGACTGACCAGAAGAAAGAAGCCATTCGAGAAAAAGAACACCATTGTACATGCCCAACACAATTGCAATCCAGTATAAGAGCCTCCCCTGGATTTGAATGATGTCCAGAGCTCACCTGTTCTACCATGAGACTCTTTAGTTGTTCTTTGTAGATCTGTCCAGTGGGGGTCTTTTCTATACCATCCTAGATACAGAAAATGTCTCCCTGCTGCCGGCCACTTACCCCTCCCCACCATCAGCCCTTAGGTTTTCAGTGGTCCAGAAACTAATGGATCTTCTTTGACTCTCCAGCCAGTCCTCTTAAAAGCTTCTTTTCTTGGAGTCCTCTTTTGATTTCCAAGAAACCCACAGCTTTGCTCTCAGTTTGCTCTGCCTGGTGAAAATGCAGCTCACTCTCAATGCAACCATTTTTATCCTGTTGTCAGCAGACACAGCTGCAGCCACAGCCTCTTGTCTTTCATTTTCCTCTCAGGCTTCAGATGTTATTGAATTGGTTTTGTAGCTTTCTTCCTTTGACCTATTGTTAAATACATTACATAAGTAGAATTCGTAATACTAATTTTTTTGTAAATGAGGAATAAATTCTACCTGTTTTTCATGTAGTTTTTTAAAAGAATCTATTTGCTAATATCTCCTTTTGTAGCTTTGTGTCTCTGCTCATAATTAGAGAATAATTGATTAGTACTATTTTTTGGTTAGATTTTGCTAACTTTCTAAAATTATGTAGCAATGATCCCATCTGATTCCATGCTCTGGAAAATTTCTATAAAATGGAAGGCAACATCTCCTTGGATATTTTAAACACTTTCTCATAAAACTCACTATGTTAAGTGTGATCAATAGTCATTAATAGTATAATTCTTAGTGTTTCTCTTTGTATTATTAAATATATTTAATTTCTATTGCTTGATTTATCAGTTTTTAAAGATACATGTGATTCCCAGTTATTGCAACAGATGAGGCAACAATAACAATAATGGAGTGTAATCTATTGTTATGTACTCTGATAATGCAATAATGTCAAACTAACAAGTAAATGGAAGCAGAGGGGGGAGACAAAAGGAAAAGTAGAGAAAATAGGAATTTGCCAAACACACACACAAAAAAACATGTCCAACATCATTAGTAATCTGAAAAGTACAAAACAAACTCACAATGAGGTAGTATTTTATATGCACCAAATTGGAAAATCTGAAAATATCTGATAATATTATGTTAGGCCAGGCACAGTGGCATGCACCTGTAGTTCCAGCTGCTTCAGAGGCTAAAGCAAGAAAATCATTTGAGCCCGGGAGTTCAAGGCTATTGTGCACTATGATCATGTGTATGAGTAGTCACTGCACTCTAGCCTGGACAACATAATGAGACTGTCTCTAAAAAAAAATAAAAATAAAAATAAAAATACTCAGTGTTGGCATGGATATGAAACAACTAGACATCTATGTCTTTGGGTAAAAATGTAAATTGGTACACTTTGTAACAATACTTAAGTCTTTTTATGGGGATGTAAATCAATATAAAATGATAACAACAACTTATTTTTTAAATTACAAATGCACTTATTCTATGACACAGGGATTAAGCTCCCACAACTATTCCACAGAGAAACTCTTGCACATATAAATGGATAGAAATGCCATACAAAATATTCAAAGCAACATACTTTGTAATATCACAAAACTAGTGATATAGTTTGGATGTCTGTCTCCTCCAAATCACACATTGAAATGTGACTCCTAATGTTGAAGGTGGGGCCCAGTAGGAGGTGTTTGGGTGATGGGAGTGGATCCCTCATGAACTGCTTAGTGCCCTCCCTGCAGTAATGTGTGAGTTTTCACTCTATTCACGAGAGCTGGTTGTTTAAAATGAGACTGGCACCTCCTCCTCTCTCTCGTGCTTTCTTGCCATGTGACACACCTGCTCCCCCTTCACCTTCTGCTATGATTGGAAGCTTCCTGAGGCTCTTATCAGAAGCAGATTCTGGGGCCATGTTTCTTGTACAGTCTGCAGAATCATGAGCCAAATAAACATATTTTCTTTAGAAATTACCCAGCCTCAGGTATTCCTGTATAGCAATGCAAAATGGACTAATATAACTAGAAACAATTCAAATGTTAATTAATGACAGAAAGGCTAAAAAATATTGTATATAACACTATATATTATTCATTGTACTTTAACAGTGAAAATGAATGAAATACAACCATATGAAAAAACAGGCTTACATCTCTTAATGTTGAGTACAAAGGAGATTTGGGGTATGTGTGAAAGTTTGTGTACAGTATGAGACCACTCATACAGCTTTTTAAAATACAAAAATAAGCACTCTGTCATTTGACATACAATTGTATGTGGTAAAATGCTAAAGTAAGAAAATTATAAACTCGGCTGGGGGCAGTGGCTCACGCCCGTAATCCCAGTGCTCTGGGAGGCCGAGGTGGGCAGATCACCTGAAGTTGGGAGTTCAAGACCAGCCTGGCCAACATGGTGAAACCCTGTCCCTACTAAAAAATACAAAATTAGCTGGATGTGGTGGTGGGTGCCTGTAATCCCAGCTACTCAGGAGACTGAGGCAGGTGAATCATTTGAACCCGGGAAGGGGAGGCTGCAGTGAGCTGCGATTGTGCCACTGCACTCCAGCCTGGGTGACAGACTGAGACTCCATCTCAAAAAAAAAAAAAAAGAAAAGAAAATGATAAACTCAAAGTTGAGAATAGTACTTTCTTTGGAGGGGGAAGGATATACTAAAGTGCACAGAGGTTTGAAAGGTAATAAAAGTATTTATTTTCTTAAGATGGGTGATGGGCATTTGGAGCTTATTTTCTCTTTATTCTTTATAAATATTTTATACATTATTTAAATTTACTTAACTGTCTTAGTCCTTTGAGCTGCTATAACAGAGTACCATAGATTGGGTGGTTTGTAAGCAACAGCAATTTATTTTCACATTTCTGGAGGCTAGGAAGTTCAAGACCAAGGTGCCAGCAGATTCAGTGTCTGCTGAGAACCTGTATCCTGGTTCATAGACAGTGTCTTCTTGCTGCATCCTCACATGGTGGAAGGGACAAGGGCACATCTGTCATCTCTTTTATAAAGGTGCTAATGCCGTTTATGAGGGCTTCACTTTCATGACCTAATCACCTTCCAAAAGCCTCAACTTCAAATACCGTCATATTGGGGATTAGGTCACAATACATGAATTTGGTGGGATATAAACTTTCAGTCTACATTCAACTTTAAATGTAAATGATATACTAATTCACTAAAAACACAAAAATCTTCAACCTTATTGGTAAAAAAAAATGCAAATTAAATATATGTGTTTTAACTTTCATCAGCACAGATTAACCAAAAATATGATGATGTTTGCAAGTGCAGTTGAAAATAATTCTTTTCTACACTGCTAATGAAAAAGTAAATCAATCATTTGGGAGGAAGCAATTTCAGAATATCTTTTGACTCAGAAAGTCTACTTTAAGAATATTAACTAAACAAATAATCAGAGCCACACATACAAATTTATATTAAAGATATTCAGTATAGTAGAAAGATAGTGAACCCAACCTAAATGTCCTATAGTAGAGAATTGCATCAATTACAGGACTGCCTAAAGGAGCATCTGGAACATAATAGGTGCTTAGTAAACGATTACTGAATGAACCAGTGAATAAACATGTGTACATATTTATATGTATGTGCACAAAATATTAACAGTGATTATCTTTGGGAGAAGAGCTTATGAGTGATTTTTTAAATTTTACTTTTCTACATTTTTCAAAAATTTTTGCCATGAAGATATATTACTCTAAGAAGCCGAAAAAAAAATGTTAAGCTCTTACTTACTTCAAAGCAAAATTTGCCCCTATATCTTCTATCTTCTGGAAATGTACCACATCTAACACCACCCTTCCAACATAAATTTATTTTAATACATCGAATAGCTATTCTTTCTCTTCCTGACATTCTCTTCCCGACCATAGTCCCAACACCATTGCTTGAATATTTAAAATTCATGTTTCTTCACTATCTTGATTGCTTTTGTTAATCTCTTTTGTTTCTGTGATGAGGTTAAGGTCACTAGGCAATGGTTCTCTCATCTTAATAGCAAGTTCAAAACCAGGGAACAACTTAGTTCTTTTCATTTCAAACAGGAACACATTGCCTTGTGGTATTATGTACTCACTTTCCCCATATCCTCTGTATGTACGCAAATACCTAGGTGCTTGCTTACTGGTTTACCCTCAACTTTCTCATAATTTGGAGCTGTCTCTTTGTGAAAGATAAACTGTAGAATCTAAAGTTTATGTCTGTTAGGAAAGCATTTGTTTACTTCATGTATTTTTAAGTGTTCCTATTTTTATCTGTTTAAATCACAGCATACGGGTATAAATCAATTAAGGAATATGGAGTTCATTTGTTTCAATTTATATTCAGTATCACTATTTGGGATAAATGGATTCACCTGCAGCTAAAATAGAATTATAGTGAAGTTTAAAAAAGGTAAATGGAAATATCATTTGGTTTCTCTCCATGCATGCATAAATAAAAATACTGTTTTGTATGTTTTGAAAGTAAAGTCTTTCGTTTACAGTTTTTTTCTAAGTACTTAGTATCAGTTAAATGGGATCATCATAAGTTAAATCCTTCCTGGATTCAAAATATCTTTTCTAATGAAAGAAATGTGGTTGGGGTGGGAGACAGGGTTTATATATCCTTTCAACATATGAATTTATATCTCTATAGATCTTTCCTATGAATTCTGTATTTATATGTCCATCTGCATACTTAACATATTTTCTTCAATGTCTCAGGCATCACACACTCATATATTCAAAACTCAATTCATGATTTCCATCCAAAACCACTTGGTTCCTCCTCTTGTGCTTAGTACAAATTGAGAAGTAAAATAAAGAAAGGATAGATGGAAACCAAATATGGCTGCTCGGCATTCTGAGGAATCCAAGCTGCCACTCTTCTATATCTTGTTATGGTGCCGTCTGTGTCCTTCTCGGCTGCCTAGCAGAAAACAGCCTGCAGAATCTTGCGTCTTTGGTGCTTCTACTAAGAGGTAAAAAGCATCACTTCTGCTCACATGTTATTGTCCAAAGTGAAGTCCCATGGCCATGCCTAATTTCAGGGAGCCATATGCCCAGAAAGAAGGATGAATGGGGAATCTTGATGATCACTTCCACGAGCAGCAACTTAGATAAACTCATTCTGTTTACTTGGTTTGGTCCAATGTACTTTCATTCTCCCCACACTTACTATCTTCTTCCCGATTCCCACTCTGAGTCAAGGCCTAGGAGATGATATATGTTGAGGCAAGACGAGGCCCAGGTAGCATCTTCACCTGGTTTTACCCTTTTTCAATCTTTCTCCAGTTCCTCACACAGCACTGAAAGGACTTTTTTGTCTTCTTCATGGGGCTGGAACTTCAGTGATTCCATTGAGGAATACAGTCCTCCCTGTTCTATAGTTTATGCTCTCGTCAATCCTCTAAGCTTTAGTCTCTGATATTTAAAGGAAAATTTTGGGGATTCAGAAAATCTATTTCTTAAGTAAAACTAGCTTTCAGGACTACTGCTCTAAATGTACTTAAAAGTCTAATTTGAAACCCAAACTCAAGTAATATCCCTTTCTTCTAGGCAAGAACTGCATTCTTTCTGAATAAAATGAATGTAATTCTTTTAATGTGTGAGAAGTTTCAGGACAACAAAATTTAGAGAGAATTGAGAAGACAACAGATACTGTTTTTTTTTAAATGATATTTCTGCTGCCCCTGTATCTGCTACTGAGCTAGAAGATTCATGAGGGCAGAAATCAAATTGTTTGGCTTGAAATTGTTTAGCCAAAATATTATTTGAATAAATAGAGCGATGAATGAACAAAACAGTAGATCCAGAAGATTGTTACTTACATAAGTATGTAATTTTGGATAAAACAGAGAAGAAAACACTTAAACTTACAATATAATCTAAGGTTCTAAAGTGAGTCACAATATATAAAAGACTGACAAAGTTCCCTGGGTAAGTAGGAAACTCACTGTAGTGAAGAAAAGAATGGAGATGCACAGAAGCACAGTTGGGACACTGGGTGCAAGATCAGAGGAGAGGGATTCTTTTCAACGAGACACATTAAGAACCATTGAAATATTTTCTGACCCAGCACGGGGGATTCGTCGTAGGCTCCTTGAGAGGGATGTTGCAAAATATAAAACAGCAGCTTGCTTACCAGGATCCACCTAGAGAGATGCACTCTCTGCAACCAGTCATGCGGACCCTGGCTTAGAGGTGCTTCCTCAGTTTTAGGCCCGTGAGGCATTGGCAGCAGAGCACAACAGTCATGGATGGAGAATGGTGATGACCAAGACCACAGCCATATTGTTCCTACCACACTTTTGAGGTCAAGAATTGAGTCTTACTCGTTTTGAATCAATGAGTAAGTCCCACTAGGGACTGCACAGGAAATGCAGAGAGATTTGGAATCTTTCTGTGAGGAGTTTAGGGGCCAGAGATCATCAAGATTATTATCTACACTTTAAATTGTCCCCAAGGCTTGAGAGACCTCAGCAAGCAAAGGTCACATGTTGAAGCAAATTGCTACATCTTAGCAAATCTTCTCTCACACACTGCATAATTCAGATGAACAAATAGGTCCCCTTGTGAGAGGGAAATTTTATAGAACTTTTTCAGACTGTCCTGAGAAAGGGCCGTATGACTGCTCACTGGGATTTGGAATGAATTTCTCAGGTTTCATCTCTTATCAGCTACCAGAAGATCGTCTGGTAAGATAAGTATTAAAACTTTAATAGTATAAATCTGACACTGTCTAAAATCAGCATGGGTGAAATTTCAAATTTCGATCTATCCCTACATGATAAAGATTTCATTTGAAGCCCCAAATATTAGTACTCTGTTGTGACATCATTGGTAAAAACTGTCCAGGATTTGAAATTGGAAGATTCTTTGTGTCTAAATGGTCATGGTCATTAAAATTTTTAAAAATGTCCAGCTGGTTCCAATCATGAAGTTTAAATTTCTCTCTCTGGTTCCCAGAAGCCTATACTGGCATATTTATTTCATGCTTGCCTATGAAGAATTCAGCTTTATTTTTATGCAAGTTAATTTTCTCCTTATGGAGTCATCATTAATATAAATAGCAATATAAATGGCAATTTATGTTAATGATGACTCCATAAGGAGAGAAAGTATACATTCAGTAACTTTCTAATCTACAAATTTGTCATCTCTTTAAAATAATAAACAAGTACCAGAAGATATCTGAAAGGTGTCCCAGAATATAATTTTTTAAAGGGTAATTAAGTATGACAAGTAACTATAAAGGTGATTATAATTCAGTTCATTTGGATTTGAGTTGCCAGATTTAACAAATAAAAATATACGAGGTCCAGTTAAATGTGTATGTTGTACATGTACATCCAACATGGAGCCTGGTCATTGGAGGTGCCCTGGCAATTCTTCTAAGTCCACCTACAAGGGTCAAGACTGACTAAGAACATCCTTTCACTTAAAAAAAATTATAGTTTATCTTAAAATCACATTTAACTGAGTATCTTCTACTTTTATCTGGCATTTCTAATTTGGAGGAACTGGCTGCTTGCCATGATGCTAAAAATATTACTGTAATTTTTTCATCTTGAATTATCTTTATGTCATTCAGCTTATTTACAAGAGAAAAAAGTAAATTTACTTGTACGGGAAAATATCAATTGAATAAGATCACCCTGGATTTTACTCTGCTGGCATTTTCCTTCACATAATTTTGAAATCAGTGTTGGTTGGAGAAGAGGATTTGTTTTGGAGTATTTTGGGGTGGGAGAGTTCAGGATGCAGTCAATGGAACCATTTTAGGAAAAATTTCCCAGCATCTTACAGGGCCATATTCTTGCCAGCACACAGCTCTTCACTCTAGTCATCGAATGTTCCCAGCAAGAGGAGTCATAATTTAGGTTCACTGACTTACTTCCACTTACATCCTGGAAATTCAGAGCTTTGTGTCTTTACAGTGGCCTAGGCCTGTACTTGATTGAGGACAGGATTAAATGTTTTCATTTCATCAATAGGTTCAGAGAGTTAGATCAATTTAATAATATGTCACATAGTTATAGGGGAGATATGAACAAATTGCAAACCTGTTGAATTCTTAAAGAGCAGGGAGTACTATTTAGAGAATGTGGTGCCTTCAGTTAGTTTCATTATTTGTAATAATAAAAGCCACAGTTTATTCAGCTATTAGTATGTTATGGGCACAGGATAAATGATCTAGAGTAATTATTTCCCTTATCCACACAACATTCTCCTCAGATAGGTCTCATCATCTCCATTTTATAAGTGAGGATTAATCTGTCATCCCTGAGTCATGCAATTGTCAAAAACATAACTGAATTTTAAACCAAGCTCTGATGCTAAAGCTTGTATCTTAACCACTATGTTGTATTTCTCACCAATTATGTTTGTGCGTTGATTTTGTCTTAAAGAATGAGATGTCTGCTAGCAAAGCTCTCATAATAAATCCCTCTACCTTCCCTCCAAGTTACAACTTCTTCCCCAAAATGGCAGACACATTGAAGGTTTGCTCACTTGAAACTCAAAACACGTTTGTCCAAGGAGCTAGGGAAAATGAAACAGAGTAAATAGTTTTCTGCCTGAAATAAATCACATTTCATATCAATTGATGGGTCCGACGCAAGACAGGTGAGCCCCAGCATTGGGGCTTAGCCCAGAAGGGTTCTTGGTTTCACTCAGAAAAGAATTCCAGGGAAAACTGGTGTTGTTATATAGCAATCTTTTATTAAAGGGTACTGCTCCTTGTGAAGTAGGGCTAACTCATAGGCAGTGCACCCAGAGGCTGCAATGTATGGGTTGTTGGCAACTGTATGGTTACTCACCTCTACTTGCTTTCAATTACATGCAGGTTATTGCATGTAACTAAGGGGCAGGTTAATGCAAATTGAGGGACGGGTTATTTAGAACTTTCTAGGAAAGGGGCAGTAACTTCCAGGCCATTGCTATGGAATAAAGTCATAGCTTCTGGGTCACTGTCATGGCATTTTTTATTTATTTATTTATTTATCTATTTATTTATTTGTTGAGATGGAGTCTCACTCTGTCACCCAGGCTGGAGTGCAGTGGTGCAGTGCCGGCTCACTGCAACCTCTGCCTCCTGGGTTCAAGCGATTGTCCTGCCTCAGCCTTCTGAGTAGCTGGGACTACAGGCGCATGCCATCACACCCAGCTAATTTTTGCATTTTTAGTAGGGACAGGGTTTCACCGTGTTAGCCAGGATGGTCTCGATCTCCTGACCTCATGATCCACCCACCTTGGCCTCCCAAAGTGCTGGGATTACAGGCGTGAGCCACCACCTCCGGCCTGTCATGGCATTTATAAACCGTCGTGGTGCTGGTGGGAATGTCTTATGCTAACGAGCAATGAGGGCAGCTAGGGATTGCTTTTATCGCCATCTGCTCGTTCCTGCCACTTTATTCACTTCATCCTTTATGGGTGAGATCCTGTTTTGGTCAGCAGGGTTGTGACCAGAAAACAAGTCCTGCTGGTCTCCTTCATGCTTCTCTCAGAGATTAGATACTCCTTAATCTTAAGGGGACCGCAGAAGGGAAGAGGTCCATCTTCTGTAACTGCTTCTTGCTGATTCTATGGGCATAGACTCTTACTCCTTCTATTGGAGGAGTAAAAAAATCTCTGGATACCTGATGTAAGGGGCCCAACACCAGGATGTTTTTATTTTCTGGGTAAGAAGACAGAATGGGTTGGAAGCCTTGTGCCAGCATCATCTTCATGTGGAATTGTTGTAGTCTAGAAGATACAAACTTAACTGAGAGGTTAAACAAGCAAGGGCCAAAAATTAGTAATAATAAAGTAGTTATCAAGGTCTTAGGAAAGATAAAAACCAGGTGAGAATAATAGATGTGGTTTATTGTTGCATATGCTCTTCCTTGTCATGTTATTTATTTGTGTGTTTGCAAAACAATAGCTTTAAGTCTTCTAGGGGTTCACAAATGTAGGGTGTGGGGTCTTCCTCTTATACCTGTGGGGAGTCACAAGAAACAGGTTTAATCCTGGACAAGTGTCCCCAGCTAGTGATTTTCTGAAGCTTAACAGCAGTGGGGGTATTGAACAATAGCTGATAGGGGTGTTTTGGTTGTAATTGATTTTCAAGGTTTTTTTTCGTTTTTTTTTTTTTAATGAAGTCTTGCTCTGTCACGCAGGCTGGAGTGCAGTGGCACCATCTCGGCTCACTGCAGCCTTCGCCTCCTGGGTTCAAGTGATTCTCCTGCCTCAGCCTCCCGAGTAGCTGGGACTACAGGCGTACACCACCATCCCTGGCTAATTTTTTTGTATTTTTAGTAGAGATGAGGTTTCACCATATTGTTCAGGCTGGTCTCGAACTCCTGACCTCGTGATTCACCTGCCTCAGCCTCCCAAAGTGCTGGGATTACAGGCGTAAGCCACCGTGCCAGGAATGGAATTTTTTTTTTTTTAAGTCTTTAGTAAGACTAAGTCTTCCAGTTAAACAAGGGAGTTTTTTGGTTTTTGTTTTTGTTTTTCATTTGGAAGAAAGGGCAATATTTTATTTTAATTTTGAAAGGCCTTTTGATCCTGGCCTAAATTTAAATTTGGGGAGTAAGCATGGCGAAGCATGTCTGACCTCCTATTTCCTGTCATGGTTTGAGTTAGTTTTTCAGGTTTCTTTGGGATTTCCTTTGGCTACGGGACTTAGAGCCAAAAGACTGATAGCCAATTAAACTTTTTTAGACCATATGGAAATGGATGTGGGCAGGCACCCATTAGCCCTTAAAATTTGTTATGCAATATAAGAGTCAAAAACTAAAAGCCAAAAATAAGGTTCTACATTAAGAAAAACCAATAGACAGGTGGCCAAGATAGCCAAGTAGAAGCAGCTAGTGTGCGTGTCTCTCATGGCAAGGTACAAAAGGGGTAATACAGCACCTTCAACTGAAACATCCAAATATTCACATTGGGACTAATCAAGGATACAACTTGTACCACGGAGAATGAAGAAAAGCAAGACAGGATGATGCCCCATTTGGGAGCAACACAAAACCAGAGGACCCTCCCCACTCCCAGGGAAGCAGTGAGTGAATGTACTACCTCAGGAAACCATGCTTCTCCCATGGATCTTTGCAACACTTGGGTCAGGAGATCTCCCTGTGAACCCACTCCACCAGGGCCTTCAGACTGAGAGACTTACATGGAGTCTCAGCATAGCAGCTGCTCAGGTATACATGGAGACTCAGGAGCCTTAGACACTCAGGCTTTCCAGCAAAGTAGCTGCGCCCAGCCAAGTGGGCTCCCATACATACCCCTAGGAAAGATGCTGAATCCAGGGGGCTGAGCAGCGACAGTCTGCAGACCCCACTTCCATGGCACCTCACAGGATAAGACCCACTGGCTTGGAATTCCAGCCAGCCACCAGTAGGCAGGGTTACACCTCCCTGAGATGGAACTCCCAGGAGAAGGAGTGGACTGCCCTCTTTGCCGTTTGGGTGACTTAGCTCTCTAGTTTTTGGGCTTTGGAGAGTCTGAGCTGACCAGGGGCAGAAGTGATCCTCCAGCACAGCACAACTGCTCTACCAAAATGTGGCCAGACTGCTTTGTTAAGCAGGTCCCTGATCCCATTCCTCCTCACTGGGTGGGCCCTCTAGTCACCCCTGCCTGTGTTCTCCAGCCAAGAGAGATTTGAAAACTCTCTGGGACAGAGCTCCCAGAGGAATGGGCAGGCCGTCATCTTTGCTGTTTGGGTGACTTAGCTGTTCTAGCCTTTGAGCTTTGGAGTGTTCGAGGTGACCAGGGATTGAGGCAGACTCCAGCACAGCAGAACTGCTCTACCAAAATGTGTCCAGACTTCTCTTTGGGTGGGTCTCCGATCTCATTCCTCCTCACTGGATGGGACTTCCCAACCAGTCTTCAGCCACATCCTACAGGTGTGTTTGGCTGGCAACAGACCTGTACCTCCCTAGGATGAAGCTCCCAGAGGGAGAAGCAGGCTGCCCTCTTTTCTATTTCTCAGCCTTTACAGGTGAACCCTCCAGGAACTGGAAAATATGAGATGACTAGAGACTGCAACGGGCCCCAAGCATACTGCAGCAGCCCTATAGAAAAGTGGCCAGGGTGTTACATGGGTGCCTGTTCCCTTATCTCCTCACTAGGCAGGTGTTCCAGGCCTAGGCCTCCAGCCACATGCTGTCAGAGCTATCAAGCCAGTGGTAACTCAGCAACTCCCTGGACAGAGCCTCCAGGGGCAACTGAATGCCTTTCTACCACTGTCTCCGCAGTGGAACTGCCCTTGCCACCATCAGACTAATGAAGGAGAAAAGACCCTAAGTGCCTTATCCATACCTCCAACAAGCTGCAGCTGACCCAAGGAGATGAGGCCAATCTGTCTCCCCTGGGTCCCAAACACCTCCCACTGCTCATCACCGGACAGGAAACCTGTGACTTGGGCCCACAGCACAGACCCTCCATTCTGGGCGGATTGCACTGAGTGATTGCCGACCTGCATCTCTCTGGGGTGGAGCCTCCAAGAAACAAGCAAATGACCCTTGTTTATAGCCACTACTAAGGTCCCTTCCTCTGCTGCCTCAAAGTTGAGGAAGAAACACTGAGATCACCCCAGAGCTGCAGTGGGCAGCACAGGAGTCCTAAGCCACAATCTACAGCCAGCACTCAAGGGGGAAAGAAACCCACACTTTCAGAGCATTGAGAGAGAACATGGCTGCAACTGTCAGGAAACATAGAGGAGCTACACAACTGAGCTAGAGTCTACCAACTGACCAGTCAGCCTAAGTGCCACCTGCTGGATCATTCCCCAAAGCTTCAATACCAAAAATACCTTGCTAACGTACCAGCCTCTGAAACCAGAGACAAGAAGTCAGTTTCAAGTGAAGACCCTGCACAAAGCCTCAGCCCAGTGAAAACATTTAGAACAGAAGTCTGTTGACAGTACTCAATCTACACTGCAGTTAAAGGAACACCCACATGCAGAGATTAGGAAAAAAAAAAAAAAACCTCAAAAGACCACAGTGTTTTATATGTTCTCCAACCGATTGCATCCATTCTCTAGGAGTTCTTAACCAGGCTGAACTAGCTGGAATGACAGAAGTAAAATTCAGAATATGAATAGAAACAAAGACCATTGAGATACACGAAGATGGCAAAACCCAATCCAGAAAAAAATAAGAATTTCAATAAAGCTATACAGGAGCTGAAGGATGAAATAGCCAGTATAAACGAAAACCTAACAGGTCTGACAGAGCTAGCTAACACAATACAAAAATTTCACAATGCAATCACAAGCATTAACAGCAGAATAAACCAAGCTGAGGAAAGAATCTCAGAACTTGAAGACTGGGTCTCAAAATAAGATAGTCAGGCAAAAATAAAAACAAAATAAAAAGAAATGAACAAAACCTCCAAGATGTATGGGATTACGTAAAGAGGCAAATTCTATGAATCACTGGCATCCCTGAAAGGGACAGGGAGAAAGCAAACAACTTGGAAAACATATTTCAGGATATCATTCATAAAAACTTCCCCAACCTTGCTAGAGAGGCCAAGAGTCAAATTCAGGAAATACAGAGAACTCCTGCAAGATTCTACACAAGATTATCCCAAGACACATAATCATCAGATTTTCCAAGGTCAAAATGCAAGAAAGAATGTTAAAGGCAACTAGAGAGAAAGAGCAAGTCACCTACAAGAGGACCCCATCAGGCTAACAGTGGGCCTCTCTGCTGAAACCCTATAAGCTAGAAGGGACTGGGGGCCTATATCCAACATTCTTTAAAAAAAAAAAAAAAGTTTAACCAAGAATTTCATATCCATCTACACTAAGCTTCCTAAGTGAAGGAGAAATAAGATCCTTTTCAGATGAGCAAATATTGAGGGAATTCATTACCACTGGACCTGCTGTACAAGAGATCTTGAAAGGAGCACTAAATGTAGAAAAAAAAGACTGCTACCAGTGAGACAGGAAAATAGGGTTTGGAGGCAGAGAACATAAGGCTGATTCACACTTCAGCTATGACATGAAATATCCTCTCCATAGGGCATAGACCAAGTAAATGACTTTGTAATTTTACTTCATCTTCTCCATTTACATAGGGCATATCCCAAGTAGAGGGCGTTTAAACTCACAAAAACTGTAACAGGGCCTTTGTGCTCCCATGCTTGGGTCCACTCCCACACTGTGGAGTGTACTTTCATTTTTTATAAATCCCTTCATCTCTTCCTTGCTTTGTTTGTGTGTTTTGTGCAATTCTTTGTTCAAGACACCAAGAACCTGGAGACCCTCCACCATTAACACCAGCTAATACAAACACACACTTAAACACACAGACCAATGTCACTAGAAAGAAACCATACAAACAAGCCAGCATAATAACCAGCTAACAGCACAATGACAGGATCAAATCCACATATAAATACTAACCTTGAATATAAATAGGATAAATGCCCCACTTAAAAGGCACAGAGTGACAAACTGGATTCAAAAAAAAGCAAGACCCAATGGTATGCTGTCTTCAAGAGACCTATCTCACACATAATGAAACCTATAGGCTCAAAATAAAGGAATGAAGGAAAATCTACCAAGCACATGGAAAAAAGCAAAAAGCAGAGGTTGCAATTCTAATTTCAGACAAAACAGATTTCAAACCAACAAAGATAAAAAAAGACCAGGACATTACATAATGGTAAAGGGTTCAATTCAACAAGAAGACCTAACTATCCTAAATATATATATGCGCCCAACACAGGAGCACCCAGTTTCATAAAGAAAGATCTTAGAGAATTACAAAGAGATACAGACTCCCACACAGTAGTAGTGGGAAACTTCAACACTCCACTGACAGTATTAGAGAGGTCATCAAGGCAGAAAATTAACATAGATATTCAGGACCTGAACTCAAAATTGGATCAAATGGATCTGATAAACCTTTACAGAACTCTCCACTCAAAACCAACAGAATTTACATTTTTCTCATTATCACATGACACATACTCTAAAATTGGCCACATAATTGAACATAAAACAATCTTCAACAAATGCAAAAGAACCGAAATCATACCAAACACACTCTTGAACCACAGTACAATAAAAACAGAAGTTAAGACTATGAAAATCACTCAAAACCATGCAATTACATGGTAATTAAATAACATGCTCCTGAATGACTTTTGGGTAAATAGTGAAATTAAGGCAGAAATCAAGAAGTCCTTTAAAAATAATGAGAACAAAGATACAACATACCAGTATCTCTGGGACACCGCTAAGGCAGTGTTAAGAGGGATATTCGTAGCACTAAATGCCCACATTGAAAAGTTAAAAATCTCTCATATTAACAACATAACTTAAAGAATTAGAGAAGCTAGAATAAATGAACCCCAAAGCTAAAAGAAGACAAGAAATAACCAAAATCAGAGCTGAACTGAAGGAGGTTGAGACACAAAAAACCATTCAAAAGATCAACGAATTCAGGAGTTTGTTTTATGAAAAAATTAATAAGATATATTAATTTCTTTCTAATAAAGAAAATATAGAAGATTCAAATAAACACAATTAGAAATGATGAAGGGAATGTTACTACTGACCCCACAGAAATAAAAACAACCATCAGAAATTACCATGAACACCTCTATGCACAAAAACTAGAAAACCTAGAACAGATAGATATATCTCTGGACACATACACCCTCCCAAGACTGAGCCAGGAAGAAATTGATGCCCTGAACAGACATATAATAAGCTCTGAAATCGAATCAGTAACAAATAGCCTACCAACCAAAAAAAAAGCCCAGGACCTAATGGATTCACAGCCGAATTCTATCATATGTACAAAGAAGAGCTGGTACCATTCCTTCCAAAAAGTTTAGAAGGGATTTCTTGCCAACTCCTTCTATGAGCCTAGCATCATCTTGATACCAAAACCTGACAGAGACACAACAGAAATAGTAAACTTCAGGCAATATCCTTGATAAACACTGATGCAAAAATCCTCAACAAAATACTAGCAAAAATTCAGCAGCACATCAAAAAGCTAATCCACCATGATTAAGTGGGCTTCATCCCCAGGATGCAAGGTTTGTTCAACATATATAAATCAAGAAATACGATTCATCATATAAAAGGAACTAAAGACAAAATAAACATGATTCTCTCAATAGATGCAGGAAAGACTTTTGATAAAATTCAACATCACTTCATGCTAAAAGCTCTCAATAAAGTAGGTATTGAAGGAATATACCTCAAAATAACAAGAGCCATCTATGACAAATCCACAGTCAACCTTATACTAAAAGGGCAAAATCTGGAAGCATTCCCCTTGAAAACCAGCACAAGACAAGGATGCTGTCTCTCACCACTTCTATTCAACATAGTATTAGAAGTCTTAGCCAGAGCAATCAGGCAAGAGAAAGAAATAAAGGGACTCCAAATAGGAAAAAAGGCATCCAAATTTGCAGGACACATGATTCTATATCTAGAAAGCCCCACAGTCTCAGGCCAAAAGCTCCTTTAGCTGATAAACAACTTCAGCAAAGTTGCAGGATAGCACTCTTATACACCAACAACACCCAAACTGAGAGCCAAATCAGAAAGGCAATCTTATTCACAAATGCCACAAAAAGAACAAAGTACTTAGGAATACAGCTAACAAATGAGATGAAAGATCTCTACAACAAGAATTACAAAACACTGCTAGAAGAAATCAGAGAAGACACAAACAAATGGAAATACAGCCCATGCTCATGGACAGGAAGAACCAATATTGTTAAAATGGCCATTCTGCCCAAAGAAATTTACAGATTCAATAAAAACAACCATTATAAGTTATTCCTATCAAACTACCGATGACATTCTCACACAACTAGAAGAAACTATTTTAAAATTCATATGAAACCAAAAAGTAGCCCAAATAGCCAAGGCAACCCTAAGCAAAAAGAACAAAGCTGGAGGCATCACGTTTCCCAACTTCAAACTATGCTACAGGACTACAGTAGCTAAAACAGCCTGGTACTGGGACAAAAATAGACACAATGGAACAGAATAAAGAGCCCAGAAATAATGCCACAGAGCTACAACCATCTGATTTTCAACAAGGTCAACAACAACAAAAAAAGCAAGGAAAAAAGACTCCCTATTCAATAAATGGTGCTGGGATAACTGGCTAACCACACGCAGAAGATTGAAGCTGGACACCTTCGTTACATCATATACAAAAATCAGCTCAAGTTGGACTAAAGATTTAAATGTAAAACCCAAAACTATAAAAACCCTGGAAGACAACCTAGGCAATACCATCCTGGACATAGGAATAGACATAGATTTCATGACAAAGACATCAAAAGCAATCACAACAAAAGCAAAAATTGAGAAGTGTTGCCTAATTAAACTTAAGAGCTTCTACACAGTAAAAAAAACCACAAACAAAGTAAACATACAACCTACAGAATGGGAGAAAATATTTGCAAACTATGCATCCAACAGAGGTCTAATATCCAGCATCTATAAGGAACTTAAACAAATTTACAAGAGAAAAACAAAAAAAAAGTTAAAAAGTGGGCAAAGGACATGAACAGACACTTCTCAAAAGAAGATACACATGCAGCCCAGAAGCATACAAAAAAAAAGCTCAATATCACTGATCACTAGAGGAATGAAAGTCAAAACCACAATGAGATGCCATCTCACACCAGTCAGAATGGCTGCTATTAAAAAGTCAAATAATAGCATGCTGACAAGGTTGCAGAGGAAAGGGAACACTTACATACTGTTGGTGGGAGTGTAAATTAGTTTAACCATTGTGGAAAGCAGTATGCTGATTCCTCAAAGAGCTAAAAGCAGAATTACCATTTGACCCAGCAATCCGATTACTGAGTATATACCCAGAAGAATATAAATAATCCTACCATAAAGACACATGCATGTGAATGTTTATTGCAGCACTGTTCACAATAGCAAAGACATGAAATCAATCTAAATGCCATCAGTGACAGATTGGATAAAGAAAATGTGGTACATATGCACCATGGAATACTATGCAGCCATTAAAAAAGAAAAAATTCATGTCCTTTGCAGGAACATGGATGGAGCTGGGGGCTATTATCCTTAGCAAACCAATTCAGCAACAGAAAACCAAATACTGCATGTTCTCACTTATAAGTGGGAGCTAAATGATAAGAACTTATGAACACAAAGAAGGAAACAACGGACCCTGCTGTCTACTTGAGGGTGGGGGGTGGGAGGATGGAGAGAAGCAGAAAAGATAACTATTGGGTACTGGACTTAATACCTGGGTAATGAAATAATCTGTACAATAAACCCCTGTGACATGAGTTTACCTATGTGACAAACTTTCACATGTACCCCCAAACCTAAAATAAAAGTTAAAAAAAAAAGAACAGCCAAAAGTATGTAATCAAGTTATATTGGTTAAGCATGTCATAATTGACTGGCTTAACCACACACTTTTTATAGACCTCTAAGATAAAATATTTTAGCATGAGGTCATAACAACAGTTAGAACTGGAGGAGAAAAAATTATAGGAGCTGACTAAAAACCTAAAGCAGAGTTATTATCTCAAGTCTTCTCAAAGGGAGTGAGTCACAATAACAGCTGAATATCTATGATATGAATCTGAGAAGTTTTAAAAGAAACCAGTTATAGCATTAAAAGAAACCAGTTATAGCATTAAAAGAAAAATTTCCTGTAACACAAATCAATATCTTAAGAAAACCCAGTTCCAATATGGAGATTATTTTCTAGAAAGTCTATCACAAAGAATTTTTCTTCAATCACAGCCAGCTTAATAATATACAAAATCCCCCTGACAACTTTCGCTTTACAAACCCCATCACTCTTTTGCAATGCTTGGACTCTCTGACCTATCCTATGCCACCTCTCTTCCAAATAACCTGTCACTTTATTCTAGGAAAAGAATCTACCACACAAAATCCCTCCTCATACAAAATCACTCTTTCTTTATATCCCTCCCCACACACAAAAAAATGTATCTTCTATCCATAACTCTCCTCATATCTTTCTTTTTATTCACTTGTTCCTTCATGTGTTGAACCAGCCTTTTAATAAGTTCCAGATCGGAAAAAAAAAAATTCTTTTTTCCAATTAAAAATATGTTTCCCCTGGCACATTTCATATAAACTTAGGAGGCAGAAAATTCTGAACTGCCTACCAGATATTGGGATTTTATAGATGAGAACCATTCTATAATTTTTAAGAATTTAAACCATACAAAAACCTACCCATTCAAAGCTTTTAAAAATATTCTAAAGCCTAAAAACATCGGTGGTTTACCTAGGTAAAAATCTTGAAGTTAAATTTTAGAAGACACAACATTCTCTTCCAACTATCAAGTTTAGCCTATTCTTGTTTAATTCATGAGCACTCTTTTATTTATAAGCCAATTTGATAGCATGCTGGACACAACACACATCACACAAATGAAGTGACCTATATACAAGACAGCTGAATCCAAGTTATTTACAAAATTGGAACGTATCCACCTAACCAAATTGTGTTTGCCCCAATAGGTATGGAAGACAGGCTGAGGCAGGGAAGGGGACGCTATAGAAGGGAACGGATGAACCACATTGCTCCAGAGGAGACCTCAGAGTCCCCAGTCCACCAGAAAACTTACCCAGATGTGGAGACATCAAAGAATAATGTTCAGATGCCTGCTTCACTGCCACTGTGGGAAGCTGCCCATCAGAAGAAGGGTCCAGGACCCCCAGTAATTTTACTTAAGCAAGGCAGCTTGCTGCAACTAGTGCAAGAAAGCTAGTTCTAGTATCAGAAAGCCTGAGTCTCCTTCCCACAGCAATTATTACCCAGAATTTTTAGAACATGGAGGAAGCCCTGGGTTTCATTTCTGGCTGGACAGATTGATGAGGAGTCTTTTTTTCCATGCACCAGGGACAGTTAGAACATTCTCATGGCCAATGGCCCTCATTCCTGCAGAAGGCACAGTGATTTTGGCTCAGGGGCTGGCAAGTCAAGGGCTGTCATCTGGGCATCCCAGATGCTGATCTCATGACACTTTCTTGGGATGGGTAATTCTGAGTTGACAGGAGGCCTAAGACAACGGCTAACAATTACACTTTTTGACTATTTATTTTGGTTCTCTCTCTCTCTCTTTTGCCCTGTGCCTATTGTTGTAAACCTTAAAGGTCATGTTTAAGAGCTGGCTCGTAGGGGTTTAAAGTTCCACTGCTGCTTTTTGTAGCTTCCTCCTAATGTCAGGGGCATATTGAGTAATAATATTCATACCCAGGAGAGTTTGCCTTTCTGGGGAGTCTGGTCTGCATTAGTATATGTCTTAAGTGCCTCAACCAAACAAACTGAAACAGAGTGGCTGTTTTGTCTTTTCCCCCGAGTTACTTTTCTAACCATGTCATAATTGACTGGCTTAACCACACACTTCTTCCTCCACTTCTCCATGGCACAGCAAGTAGATTATAATACTTTCAAGTCATGCCAAGTTAAATCAAAGAACATGATCAACTTAACAAATTCCTGGATTCTCTGAAAACTAGCCAAATTTCTCCTTGCATAAAGCCAAAACAGACATAGAAAATGGCACATGTACCCTAAGAATTCCCCTATTTCCAACAACTATTTCCCACAATGGACACAGGTTTGACTTTAGGGGCTGATATGTATTTCTTTGAAGAAGTTTATTAGGTAAATCAGTGTTATTTTTTCTTCATTATTCAAATGCAAAGCTAATTATATTAATAATCTCTCAAAGTAGAGTCCAATATTTTGAGAGAAACGCACAAAATGAGGAGCAGAATGCTGAGAGAGAATGCACAATGCTGAGAGAAATGCTGAGAGAGAATGCAAATGAGAGAAATGCACAAAATAAGGAGTCAGAACATTTTTTAGAGTTTAAACTCTGCTATTTCATGCCTATATAAGCTTGGAACTTATTGACCTTACTGAGCTTCTATTACTTCCTTTGCAAAATCAGGAAGCTAGATTAGCCATCCAGTCCAGATGTAGCATCTGATGATTCTTATATAAGAGATAGTCATTTGTTTAATTCCTTTAACGAACAATGAGCACTTGCTGAATGCCAGGCACCAACACTTTCTGCTCTTAGAGGAGAGCCAATGTTGCTGCAGGAGCAGGGGCCACCAGACTTCTGATTCAGGAAATGTCTAAGGCCTCTAGCTCACCGTTTGCACTGCTGTTTTAGTAACCTTCCTCTGTCATTTTAAAAGTGCTGATTCTTACCAGTGAATTTATAAGAGCTTTGTATAAAAAGATTTTGAAAACTTTGCAGGATCCTGGACTTAATTGAAGACACTGAGGTGTCTGAACTACAGGGGCTGTGTCTTGAATATGCATATGGTAGGAGTTAATCAATATTAAATGAATGAATGACCTTGGAACTTACTGATTATCAGTGGAATAACGGTTTCACCTTTGATTAAATTCCTGAAAATTGAAGCATCTTCTTCATGTTTGGCAATATCACCTATGCTCTATAAAAATTTGAGAAATAATAATATTAACATACTTGTATAATATGTATAGTTTGTATCTCTCTTTCATTTACATTGTCTTATTTGCTCCTCACTAAAACAATGTGAAGTTGGTAAGGCAATTATTATTATATTCTTTCATTTTTTTAGGAGAAAACTAAGGTTCTTAGAGTCTTAATTAGCTGCCCAAGACTCTGCAGCAGTAAGTAGCAAGAGAGTATAAAAGCACAATTATTTATCCTTTCCTACCACATGATTATGCTTCTATCAAAGTTTCAGTCTGTCACTAAATAAGATAATGTATACAGATTGCAAAGCACAACAGGGAATGCACCATACAATTTATTTCTACCCCTCTCCTTCTCTGCTTATCATGTGGTAAGGCAGAAAAGGTGCCTCGTTGAGTGGCATGATTTGTTTTTCCATGAACATTGGTTGAAAGCCTACCAAAGGCCAAGCACTGTGCCAGGCTTGGAGATACAAATGTAGTAAGACACAATCTTTGCCTTCAAGTTGCTTATTCTATAGTACAGAAGACAGACTAGTAAAGAGGAAATACTTTGAAAAATGTAATGCCTACTAGACAAAGTACCTCCTGAGAACTAACAAGAGATACCAATCCAGTTTTAAGACAGCCTCAAAAACTAACCAAGGAAGTAACCGTTCAGGCTGAAACTTGGTTTAGCAAGGCTATGGCCATTTAAAATGTGTCCACAAATTTCTTGAAATTCCTTTAAAGAGGTGAAGCTTAATTTGCTTCCTTTTGGGTGTAGGCTGGACTTAATAAATAAGATATAGCCAAAGTGATGGTATTTTACATCCAAGACTAGGTCATAAAAAATGTGTTGCTTCTGCCTTGCTCTTTCTTTGGTCACTTCCTTTGGAAAACATCAACTGTCATGTTGTCAAGACAGACAGACATATGAAAAGGCCCACATGATGATAAGCCAAGGCCTTTGTCAATAGGTGTCGAGGAACTGAGACCCGCTGCCTATAGCCGTAGAAGTGAGCCATCTTGGAAGTAGAATCCCCATCTCCAGGCAAGCCTTCAGATGACAGCAGCCCTAGCCTATGACTTGATTGTAACCACATGAGAGAACCTGAGCCAGATCTCTCAGCTAAGCTGCTTCCAGATTTCTGGTCCACAAAAATTGTGAAATGATAAATATTTGTTTTTTTCAAGCTGCCAAGTTTTATTAACTTGTTATTCAGCATAGATAACTGGAGAATACATGGAGAATGGAAGAAGTGGTTGTGAAAACATTCTAGAGATGTAAAAGGAAAAAGAGTCAAATTAAAATGCTAGGGGGAAGAATCATAGTAATGGAGATGAAGAATACCTTTAACTTGTCTATCAGTAGACTTGAGACAGTCAAGGAAAGAATAAGTGACCTGAAGAAAGGTCCAGAGAAATAATCCAAACTAAAACTTGGGTAGTGGTTGGGGGAGACATCATTGAAGAAATATTTGAAGAGATTGGCTAAAAAGTCTCCAAAAATACTAAAAACATAAAATCACAGGTCCTAGAGGCTCAGAGAAGCTCAAACAGGACAAAATAGCCAGGTGTGTGGCTCACACCTGTAATCCCAACTCAGAAGACTGAGGTGGAAGAACTGTTTGAGGCTAGGAGTTCCAGACCAGCCTGGGATGTAAAATGAGATTCCATCTCCAAAAATGAAAATACAAAAATTAGCCAGGCATGGTGGTGCACACCTGTGGTCCTGGCTACTTGAGAGGCTGAAGTGGGAGGATCAATTAAGCCCAGAAGTTCGAGGCTGCAGTGAGGTATGATCCCACCACTATACTCCAGCATCTGCAACAGAGTGAAACCCTATTTTTCCAAAATAATAATAATGATAATAAATATCTAGAAACATGATATTCAAAATGCTGACCACAAAAGATAAAAAAAAATCTCAAAGTCATCCAGAGAAAAAGTCACATTACATAGAAAAAAACCACAGAGAACAAATACAGCAGACTTCTTGCCAGAAATTGTTCATGCTAGAAAAAATAGAGTGACATTTTCAAAGTGCCGAAAGAAAAATACTATTGACACTATACATAATAAAGATATCATTTAAAACTGAGGGATAAATACTTTTTCCAACAAAGAAAAACTAGGAGCATTCTTTAACAGCAGATATGAACTATAAGAAATGTCAAAGGACATTCTTTAGGAAAAAAGATTATGACATCACACAGAAACTTGAATATACATAAAGAAATGAGGATTCCTAGAAACGGTTAAAAAAAAAGAATTATTTTTCTTATTTTTAATATCTCTAAAAAATCATTTTCTACCTTTTTTTTTTTTTTTGAGACGGAGTCTCTCTGTCGCCCAGGCCGGAGTGCAGTGGCGTGATCTCGGCTCACTGCAGGCTCTGCCCCCCTAGGGTTCACACCATTCTCCTGCCTCGGCCTCCCGAGTAGCTGGGACTACAGGCGCCCGCCACCTCGCCCGGCTAATTTTTTGTATTTTTAGTGGAGAGGGGGTTTCATCGTGTTAGCCAGGATGGTCTTGATCTCCTGACCTCGTGATCTGCCCGCCTCAGCCTCCCAAAGTGCTGGGATTACAGGCGTGAGCTACCGTACCCGGCCCATTTTCTACTCTTAAAATAGGCAATGATTTGTGGGTTGGGCACAGAAGTGAAACTAAAACATAAAACAATAGCCAAAAAACATAGACTAGAGATATTGTGAGTACACAGTCATAAATTCCCATACCATGTTTGAAGTGGAATAATACTATTTGAAGATAGGCTTTGATTAATTAAAGATGTATATTGCAAGCCCAAGGTCAAGAATTAAAATAAATTAAAATGAGGGTAGAAATAATAAGCCAATAATAGAGATAAAATATAATAAAAAATACTCGTTAAGATGTAATCTAAAACAGAAGGAAAAAAACAGAAAAAGAAAAACTACCAACATGATAGATATTAACCAAACCATAAAAATACTTACTGTCTATGTATATTATCAAAACACAAAAATTAAAGCCATACTTCATCAGATCATATTAAAATGAATAACCATAATCATGTCTATAAGAAACATACTTTTAAATATAAACATTTAGATTGGTTTACAAGTAAAAATGTATTAAAAGACAAAGCATGCATACATTAATTAAGAGACATAGCATGCATACATTAATTAAAAGAAAAGAGTAACTATGTTAATACCTAATAATTCAAAATTCAAAACAAAGAATAGTACTAGAGATAAAGAAGGGTGTTACCTATTGATAAAGGGCTCAATTCACCAAAAAGACATGCTTATGTACCTAACAGTAGGGCTTCAAAATACATGATGCAGACTAAAAGAAGGGAAGGAGAAATAGGTAAGTCTACACTTAAAGTTGAGGACTTCAGCATTTTTCTCTAAATAAATTGATAAAACAGAAAGATGCAAAAATCAGAAAGGATATGGAACATCTGAATAACACTAAAAACTACTCTGACTTAACTGCCACCCAAAAGCATCTGAGTACACATTCTTTGCAAGTACACATAGACTATTCACCATGGTAGATCATATTTTGGGGGAAAAAATCAAAGCTTAACAAAATAGAAGGATTTAAATCTTATAAAATATGACCTATGATCATAATGGAATTAAACTAGAAATCAATAAAAGAAAGATAGCTGGAAAACTTTCAGATAATTATAAATTAAATAACACTCTTTTAAATAAGACACACCATGTTTCAAGGAGGAATTAGGAAGAAAACTAGAAAACATTTTGAAACAAATGAGAATAAAACTCAGTAATAACAATCTATGAGAGACGGCCAAAGCAGTACTGGAGGCAGTTATAGCATTCAATTCTGAAATTAAAAATAGGAAGGGTCTCATCTCAATGATATGTGCTTCCACTAAGAAACCATAAAAGGAGTTAATATAAACCCAAAGTAAACAGAAGAAAATAAGCAATGAAGAGCAAAAGTGAATAAAACTGAAAATGAAAACAATGAAGAAAATTAAAGTAACCAGACTCTGATTCCTAAAAAAGTGAATAAATTAATATACATCTAACCAGACCAACAAAGAAAAATATAAAACGTAAATCTTACTTGCATTTGATGCCTTCTATTTTTGTTTAATTTGACTTGAGTTGTTTCCCATTCCTTGTAACCAAATATCCGTAAGGCTAGACACATAAGACAACCAACTCTGGAAAGACAGAATCCCACAGGAATGTCAGATCTCATGCTTAGTTGAAATGATGCAGCAAGAATACATATTCAGTTAATTTATCTCATTTAAAACAATATTTATCCTCACTGGGAAAATGTGCATAGAAGAATATACTTCTTAATGACTTTATATTACATTTTAAATCAATCTTGCTTAAGGTAATGTTACTAGCGATTTGATTCTATTAATGTCATTCGAATTCATTTTCATTTTCACTGAGGATTTTTATTCCTCTCCATGTATAACTCTTGATAATAATTGAAATGGAAGAAGCCATTATCTTTATTTTATAAACTCTTTAAATGAAATTATTTTTATACAAAATATATATTTATTTAATTTGGAGTATTACAATCTTTTAAATTATTTAACTGTTTAAGGAGAGAAATGCCCAGGGACATGAAAATAAAATGAGTCTGTTGTTTTGAAACATGACAGAGCAAACTAAAATAATTCTAATACTAATCAGGCATCAAGGTGTGGCAGTCATTGTACCATGTCTTAGCAAGGCATATGAACAAGTTTAAAAAACAGTTTCTTCAAATCTAGAGATTCCAGTGCAATTAAGAAGACAAAAATGTTTCATGCATGTAAAACCAGAGTGTAAGACAGAAAAAATTTTTTCAGAGAACAGAGACAATTTTAGTAGTGTTTTTTGGAGAAAAAAAAAAGCATAGAGAAAAACTTGCTTGCAGAGAATGAGAATCAATATTCAAGAGAAATGACAGAAACTTCTCCAAATTTATAGTAGACATAAATTCTCAGGTTGAAAATGCACATTAGATCAGGCAGGATAAATAAAATGAAATCCAGACTGAGACACAGTGTAGTGAAACTGAAAAACATTAAAGAAAAAAACAGACATCATCCACAAATGAGCAATAACTAAAACTGATAGCCAACTTTACAACAGCTACAGAAGAAGACAAAAGATAATGTTAAATATGTAATAAGTAGAATGTTAGATACAGCTTAATGTGAACTTTTTTCATATTAGAAAATCCAGGGTTCCACAATGGCTAACATTGGTTAATTCCTCAACAAAGCCATAATGTCTCAGGGTCTTAGTTTTCCTACTCTTTCATTTTCATGTTTGGATTTCATGCCTGGAAAATGGGTTACTGCAGTTTCCAAGATCTATTTCATGATTTGTATCTCATGTCTGAAAAATGGTTATTGCAGCTCCAGACATCTAATCAATGTTCAAGGCAGGAAGAAGAAGGAAGGGGAATGTCTGTCTAATTTTAAAAGAAAACCTTTCCCATAAATGCCCCTTCAAAGAATTCTACTTATATAGAATGTAGAGTAAATAGGATTACTACAATAACCCTTCTTATTTAAAAAAAAAAATTAAGAAAACCAATCATCTACAGTGCATATTAAGTCCCAAGGTACAATAATCATAAGGATTCTTTATCCAAGCAGAGGAAATACTTCCACTTTAGTCAACTTGATATATGCACAGGGTGATGCTTTCTGCCAAGACTCTGTCTTCCTCACTTCTCTCTGGTTTTGTACTCTGGGAGATTCTTCTGTGTCTATTTGATCACAGCTGAGATGAATGTTAAAGAGGATGTATTAATACCTAGGTGTTGCATGGTTTTCCAATAAACTTGATGTTGACGTGAGTTTGGAGGTGGGCCAAGGGGATTGTTTTAGAAGTTAAACAGTCACAAGCTGTGTCTAGATGGGCATATTATTTTTGACATAGAGAAATTTCTATTGGTTTCTAGTCATGTCAGTGAGCAAGTAACGACAGCCAAAGATCTTATCTAGAGATGTACAGTCTTCAGAGCAGTGCTACTCAGTGTGGCCCAAGGACCAGTGACAGCCAGTGAACAGTTTTTTAATTGTTCCATGACAAGAACAGAAATAGATAATAAAATTGAGAAATTGTTATAGCATTTTGAAAGAGTAAATTCTATCTGTTACATATGATAATTAAAAATGGGTTTATTTTTATGTCTTTATTTTTCTTTTATATGTCATTTTCATAGTAATTTATTTTCATTGTATTTTACAAAGAATTGGTCTGCAATGAAGCGGTGGGGGAGATGAGTCCTTCACACAGATAGTTTGAGAAGCACTCTTTTAGACTAAAAGTTTTAGTCATTAGTATTTACTTGTGGGCCTCTTTGCCCCATTTGCTTCATCTTTTTTTTTTTTTTTTTTTTGAGATGGAGTCTCACTTTGTCGCCCAGGCTGGAGTGCAGCAGCGCAATCTAGGCTCACTGCAAGCTCCACCTCCCAGGTTCACGCCATTCTCCTGCCTCAGCCTCCTGAGTAGCTGGGACTACAGGCACCCGCCACCATGCCTAGGTAATTTTGTTTTTTTTTTGTGTGTGTGTATTTTTAGTAGAGACGGGGTTTCACTGTGTTAGCCAGGATGGTCTCGATCTCCTGACCTCGTGATCCGCCCGCCTCGGCCTCCCAAAGTGCTGGCATTTGCTTCATCTTAATGGTTGCTCCTTTGAGTAAATTTGAAAAAATAGCCTCAGGAGGAAATAAACTACCTCTTAAACCAGTTTTTTCTGAGGTTCACTTCTATGACTAAGAGAGAACATTTAAATAAGATTTCTTGGAAAGAGCTAGCACTTCAATATTCTCAGCTTCAAGGCTGTATCTTAAATTGTCCTGGCTTCAAGTTGGATTCTGAAATAAGTCAACATTTCCATTTCATCAAGGCTCCAAATTATGAGGTTCAATTCATTTAAATTTCAGGCCTACTGGCAGAGAGCACCTCTCTTAGCAAAACTGTATATGGAGTAGAAAGAATGCAAAAAAATGCATCTCATATATTCGTTTATTTCTTTATTATAAGGCTAATGAAATATTTGGTTTGAGCCTATGGAGCTAGTCAGCTGGAAGTTCTAGGACCCAGCTGCATGATACAGATCTGTCTCAGTCCTGGAGATGATCTGGTGTCTTGGTTCAGTGGCCAGTTGTGATTTCTACAACAGCAGTGGTCTGGTAAGAGTAGGCTTGGAGAATACTAAGATGTGGGGATCCACTTTCCACCTCTCTGTTTCCCAAAGAAGAGCTATTCACTAATATTCCATTTTTCCTTGCCCTCTTTTCTATGCCACTCATTCCTTAATGAAGACAAGTACTTTGTTCCACCATCGTTTGAAAACATTTGTGAAAGACAGAAGCCAATTGCCAAAAGTCTTATTTCTGAATTTGTGTCATGTGATGTATAAATCATGATATATGCATCACACGCAGGGTGGATTTAACCCAGTAATACAAGAATGGTTTAATATTGGGGAGAAAACCTGGTAACATACTTATTACATTAACAGTTTAAAATAAAATAAAACACGTGATGTAAAATGCCAAAGGCCTTCAATAAAATTAAATACTTACTCATGATAAAACTCATGTTAAACTTGGAATAGAAGTATCTTTCATTACCTGAGAAAAAGAATTCCAAAAATACAGAACAAACATCGTATTTTATTTTAAAATTTGAAAGAATACTCCTTAGTAATAGCAGCAACATAAGAGTGGTATTTGTCCCACCACTATTAAAGATTGAATAGAATCTAAGAAAATACCTGTAATTTATTAATGGAGAAAGTTATAAAGCTTTTATGGAGTATATAAAAGTCACCATAAATAAATGGTGATCTATATGCATAGGTACAAAAAATTGATATGTTAAAAAAGTCAAATCTTTCTAAAATCACAATATTTTTAGCAAAATTATCATGCTGATAATAAAATGATAAGATGAGAGAAAGCCAAAAACAGACAAAAAATTTTGAACAAGACAATGAACAGGGAGGAGGTAGCAGAATTATAAAATATCAAGAAATATAATTACTATGGTAATTGCACCATAATTATAATTACTTGGTATAATTACCATAATTATACCAAGTTGCCTTGGTAAAAGGATAGAAATACAGAATAGAGATACTCAAACAGAATCAAGTTTCTATGAACACTTGTAAGAGATACAAGATTACAATTAAGAGGAGGGAAAGATGCATATATGTGGGGGGAAATGTCATAAATGGGAAAAATAAGGTCAAAGCATTACTTAATATCTTACTTGAAAATAAAAGTCAGCTGGAATAAATAATTACATACAGAAAGGCAAATCTTTAAAATTATTAGGAAGAAATGTAGGGAAGAGTTCAAAGAAAGATTTTAGAATGCAGCACAGTTTTTGACTTTTCCAATTTCCCCTACAAAGCAGGCAATGCAACTGGAATACAAAACATGCTGCCAAAATCTACAACAAAAGTGAACAACAAAGTATCTCCATGAACTCTAAAATGTGAGAAATTGAGGTCAAATTAACTAGAATAAATTTCACATAGTAGTGGTAACTGTGAAGGGTGAAGCAGGGAGTAGGTAAAAGGATTACTGATAGCTGGGAAAGCTGCAGGACCCTAAAATTGAATTGCTCAAGGACTTAAAATGGAGACATCTATTTTGGAAAGTTCAGTGAGCCATTCTTAAAACAGCACCAAAACTGGAACTGGTTTCATGGGCTGTAATTTGCAAGTGCAAAAGTACAGCAAAAGTCAGATGGTGCAAGTCAGTTTGTATCATATGAAAACTTGAAATATAATAGTTCCTTTTTAGGTCAAAGACCAGAATTGAGAAGAATCTACTATGAGTAGAATTTAAATTTAGCAGGATAGAGACATGTAGGACCAAAGAAAAGATCCAGATAAAAGTAGGGGAAGAGAACAGAGAAAGCAGGTCACAGAAAGAAGGAGATATATATAATTTTTATTTTTTTTTTGAGACAGAGTCTCACTCTGTCGCCCAGGCTGGAGTGCAGTGGCACGAGGAGATCATATATCTAACCACTTCTCAACAATAAGAAAAGAGACCTCTACATCTGTGAAGCAATGTGAACCCCAGATATTTGAGACAGGTCTCGGTTAATTTAGAAAGTTTATTTTGCTAAGGTTGAGAATGCGCACCCACAGCCTTAGGAGGTCTTGACAACATGTGCCCAAGGTTGTCAGAGCACAGCTTGGTTTCATACATTTTAGGGATACATGAGACATTAATCAACATATATAAAATGAACATTGGTTGGGTCCAAAAGGTGGGACAACTCCAAGTGGGGAGGGGGCTTCCAGGTCATAGATAGATAAGAGACAAATGGTTGTATTCTTTTGAATTTCTGATTAGCCTCTCCAAAGGAGGCAATCACATACGCATTTATCTCAGTGAGCAGAGGGGTGACTTTGAATAGAATGGGGGGCAAGTTTGCCTTAAGGGATTCCAAGCTTGACTTTTCTTTTTAGTCTAGTGATTTGGGGGCCCCAGTATTTTATTTCATTTCACAGCAGGAATGCTCTGAAGGCCTACACTCCTCTTCTGAAACTGTGAAAAACCCATCTCACTGAAACAAGAACAAAAGACTGTGGTCAATACACATACAAAGTTGTTGTAAGATAAAAGAAAATAATGGGAGGAGACAAGATAGCCTACCAGATGCAGATGGGAAGCACTTCGCCGACTGAGAGATACCAAAATATCAAGTAAACTATCACACTTCAAACAGATCTTTTGAGAAAAAAAATATACTGAAAGTCTACTGTGGTAGAACAGGGCAAAAGCCTGGAACCCTGCACAGAGTTGCTGAGTGCGGGCGCAGCTCCTGGCCTTGAAGGGAACCTAAGGAAGGGATGAGAAAAGAAACTGCAGGGAAACACGCTCCTGCCGTGGACCTCTGGGATCCTAGCTACAAGAGATCTCATGACCCCATAGACATCTGAATTTGCAAGAGAAACTGCCTGAAGAGTAGGCAAACCCAAAGCTCAAGCCTGCTTGGAGCTCAGAAGGTTTTGCATGCAGGGAAGCTACAGCAAAATGCGACCATAGATGCCTATTCCCCAAGGCTTTCCATCTTGCTCCCAGTTGCTCTAGCTCCTGCTGACGGCCAGGCTGGGAGAGAGAAGGGTGGTCTTTCCTGATGGACTTGGGCATGTCTGATCTGCACACCCCGCTGTCTGCTGGCCCCTCCCAAGACCCCTGCCTGGCCACTCCCATGAGAGCATGCACACAGCACAGCCTCCACTGCCCCACCTGGGTACTTTGCCAGTGGCCTGGGACACTATGGTCACCTCAGCACAGCCAGGGCTCAACTCTGAGGGGCCAGAGGACAAAGCCAATCCCAACCTCCCAGGGTTCAAGCACACAGCTCAGGAATATCAAGCTGAGATCTGTAGCCAGAGCATGAGTTGGATAGGAGCCCCCACTCTCTGAACACTGAGTAGGGTGAGATGTGGGTTTCAGGGATGCCACAGGAGCTGCGAGTACCTCCCTCCACAAGACTGGTCCAGGAAGGGTGTAGCCTGTTTGCCAGCTGCAGCTTCTACTTGAGGGAGCCCCATGGCCAACAGTAACTAACAGTCCAGTGACCTGGGTGCAGAGAGGTTGAGACAAAATTAACTGGCTTGGAAACTGGGATGGGGGGGCAAGAAGACTGACTAGATGCAGACAAGTGGAGTGGCTCCCACAGAGGGATTGAGAATACTGGCGTGCTTTTAACAGATCTTCAGAGGGAAGGCGCTGAGAGTGGAGAGAGGGAAGACACAGAAGTTGATCTAAAGGGTAAAAAACTGAGAACCTTGAAAGGGCTACTGCACACTGGGGCTCATTATTGAACCACAACAGCTCTGGGGGAATGGGTTAGTTGAACTGGCAAGGAGCAACCCACTCTTGTCATGGGCCTCTGGATTCCTGGCAGGAGGGAACCCTTCGACCATCATGGACAATTGAGGTGGCAGGAGGAGCTGCTTAGAGAAGTGGTGGGGCAGCAGGCGAGCTGATGTGAAGCGCAGAGTGGCTGCGGTGTGGTGGTGGGAGTGGCTGTAGTGGAGAAGGGCCAGGGAAGAACATCCCCCTAGGCTCAACTTGCTGCCATAGGAGACTTTAGCCCTAAGGGAACTGACAGACTTGACCTCTGAAGGGTGGTGGAGCACCTCAGATGGGGCTGGTTCAACCTGAGCACTCCTTGGTCTGCTGACCTCTCTAGGGGCCCCAGCCTGGCCATGACTTCTTATAGGGCAGTCTTGGGTTCCCTGAGAATCCACACCATGGCTTCTGTGCCAGCAGACCATCCCTGAGCAGTGAAGAGCTCCAGAGAGGCAGCTTCTAAGGCTGCATACCAACCCACATGCTCCCTCCCCATAGTGCAGCTTCCCCTAATCCCATGGCAACTCCCCCCATCACTTTACTGATGCATGTCTGCATGGGCAGGTTTTGCTTTACTTGCTCCACCAGCATGTGTGAGTACAGTACACCTCTCAACCCCACCAGACTGCCACTGCAGAGGGAGCCTTGATGGGAACAGAGCCAGCAAACCCCACCTCAGCCAGTGCCCTGCTCTTGCTCTAACACTGGGAAGAGAACAAGGTATCCTCCCTGAGCCATCACTCCAGCTTGCAGAGCACAGAGAAGGCACCCAGACCTGCATTGGCCAGCACCTTGTCCAAGCCAACTCCACTTCCATGCAACAGCACACACAGTCTTCAGCAGGCCCCCCCGACCTCCGCTTTCCTCCTAAGCTGCCTTGCCTCCCTCACTGTGATTAACATCCACAGGGAGCCAGCCACCACTGCATCCACTAGCACTCTGCTGCAGCTACTGCATCTTGCCACCACCCCCACCCCGAGCGGTGGACTCCAAACCTCAAGGAGCCAGACAACAAAGTCAGGACCCAATACAAGTCCTCCAGAGTTACAGCATGTAGCCCAGGAGTTGGGGGCTGAGCATTGGCCACTAAAAATTTCCCAGAAATGAAGCCAGACAACTGAATCCACCTTATACTACAATCACACCCTCAAGGTCATCAAATAGGATAAAAGAAAAAACATTCAAAGATTAGTAACTATTGCAGGATCTGGCCAGCAGCCCACAATGCAACAGGGCTCTTTCTTTGTTCCCAGGCGGATCGGCAGGTCAAGAAATAATAGACACACACAAGATAGTGAAAGCTGGGTCCAGGGGGGTCACCACCTTCTAGTCCCGTGATGCCGCCAATGCACTGGATATACCAGCATTTATTATTGAGTTTAGTGAGGGCAGGGGTAGTTTAGTGAGGGCAGGGGTAGGTTAGTGAGGGATTTAGGGTTGTTTGATTATGAGGTGAGATGGTCACATGAGGATGAAGAAATTCTTTAACATAACATCTGTATGCAGAAGTACAGTATACAGAGATAAGAATTTACAATATAGTGTGTGCATCAGTAATTTCTAACAGAGTCTTAAAATAGAAACACAGTCTTCTCATAACCCATGACTAGCAAGATATTAATCAGCAGTAACAGTTGCAGCAAAAGCTGGTTACAAACAATCCATAGAAACAGGATGTGAAGCTAGACAACCGGTTAGACCAGAAATTCTCAGAAGGGAGTATGCCTTAACCCTAAAGAGGCCTCGAAGAGCCATGGCAAGATGAAGGCGTTTATAGCCTTATCTTATCCATATGAACAGGCGCCCCTCAGGCATCCATTTCTAGGCTCTCCACAAGGGTCACATTCCATCCCCAGAGCTACAAACATCTGCTTTTCTGGGATAGGAATCTTGGTGATGTGAAACCTCCCTGACTGCACGTCCGTTCATAGGCTCTCTGCAGGGGGAAGCACATCACATGCTGTTGGCTCATTCTGGCAGTCCAACCTGGCATCGTCTTAACACAATCTTGCATGCGATTTTGTATTTACAATAATCAGGAGCATTTCCTCTTTTATTCCATAGCAATAGTTTCAGGGGGTCTCCCTACAAGTTACCTCAAAGATTGAAGGTAGATAAACCCACAAAGATGAGAAAGAATCAGCATAAAAATGCTCAAAAAGCCAGAGTGCCTTCTTTCCTCCAAATGACCACATTACCTCTCCAGCAAGTGTTTGGAACTATGCAGAGGCTGAGATGGCTGAAATGACGGAAATAAAATTCAGAATATGGATAGGAATGAAGTTCATTGAGCTCCATGAGTACATTGAAACCCAATGCAAGGAAACTAAAAATCATGATAAAACGTTGCAGGAGTTGACAGACAAAATATCCAGTAAAGAAAAGACAAAATATCCAGTAAAGCTCTGTAACTGACCTGACAGAGCTGAAAAAACACACTACAGGAATATAATAATGTTATCACAAGAATTAATAGCAGAATAGACCAAGCAGAGGAAATAATCTCAGAACTTGAAGACTGGCTTTCTGAAACAAAAGACAGGGAACAAGAATAGAGGAAAAAAGAATGGAAAGGAATGAACAAAATCTCTGAGAAATAACAGGATTATGTACAAAGATTGAATCTATGACCAAATAGACCAAGCAGAGGAAATAATATCAGAGCTTGAAGGCTGGCTTTCTGAAATAAAAGGCAACAATAATAGAGGGAAAAAGAATGAAAAGGAATGAACAAAATCTCTGAGAAATAAAGGATTATGTACAAAGATTGAATCTATGACTGATTGGTGTACCTGGAAGAAATGTTGAGAATGGAACCAACTTGGAAAATATATTTCAGGATATCATCCATGAAAACTTCCCCAGCCTAACTAGAGAGGCCAACATTCAAATTCAGGAAATGCCAAGAACCCCGGTCAGATACTTCAAAAGATCATTCTCAAGACACATAATCATCAGATTCTCCAAGGTCTAAATGAAAGAAAAAATTTTAAGGCACCTAGGGAGAAGGGTCAGGTCACCTACAAGAGAAGCCCATCAGACTAACAGTGGAACACTTAGCTGAAACCTACAAGCCAGAAGAGACTGGGTGCCAGTATTCAACATTCTTAAAGGATGGAAATTCTAACCCAGAATTTAATGTCTGGACAAACTAAGCTTCATAAGCAAAGGAGAAATAAAATCCTTTTCAGACAAGCAAATGCTGAGGGAATATGGGAATTTGTTACTTCTAGACCTGCCTTACAAGAGCTCCTGAGGAAGCACTAAATATGGAAAGGAAAAACTGTTACCAGGCATAACAAAAACACACTGAAGTACACAGACCAGTGACACTATAAAGCAACCACACTAAAAAGTCTGCAAAATAACCAGCTAACATCATGATGACAGAATCAAATCCACACATATCAATACTAATCTAAAATATACATGGGCTTAATGACCCAATTAAAAGACACAGAATGGCAGCCTGGGTAAAAAACCAAGACCCACTTGTATGCTGTTGGATTAGTCCATTCTCACACTGGTATAAAGACATATATGAGACTGGGTAATTTATGGAGAAAATAGGCCTAATTTACTCACAGTTCTGCATGTTGTACAGGAGGCGTGGCTGGGGAAGCCTTGGAAAACTTACAATCATGGCAGAAGACAAAGGGGAAGCAAGGAACGTCTTCACATGGTGGCAGGAGAGAGAGCAAAGGAAGAAGTGCTACACACTTTTAAACAACCAGATCTCATGAGAACTCACTCATTATCATGAGAACAACAAGAGAACAACCCCCATGATCCCATGACTTCCTACCAGGTCCCTCCCCCAACATTGGAAATTACAATTTGACATGAGATTTGGGTGGGGACACAGAGACAAACCATATCAGCTGTCTTCAAGGGACCCATCTCACATGTAATGACAAATATACGCTAAAAACAAATGGATGGAGAAATAATGTACAAAGCAAATGGAAATCAGAATCAGGAATTGCAATCCTAGTTTCTGGCAAAACAGACTTCAAACAAACAAAGATCAAAAAAGACAAACAGGGCATTATATAATGGTAAAGGGTTCAATTCAACAAGAAGATCTAACTATCCTAAATATATGAGCACCCAATACAGGAGTACCCAGATTCATAAAGCAAGTTTTTAGAGACCTGCAAAGAAACTTAGATTCCCACACAATAATAGTGAGAGACTTAAACACCCCACTAACAATATTAGACAGATCACTGAGACAGAAAATTAACAAACGTATTTAGGACCTTAACTCAGCACAGGCTCAAATGGGCCTGATAGATATCTACAGAACTCTCCACCTAAAAACAACAGAATATAGATTCTTCTCCTCATCATATGGCATGGTACTCTAAAATTGATCACATACTTGGAAGTAAAAAACTCCTCAACAAATGCAAAAGAAATGAAATTATAACAAACATTCTCTTGGACTGCAGCACAATCAAATTAGAAATCAAGACTAAGAAATCCACTCAAAATCATATGATTACATGGAAGTGGAATAGCCTGCACCTGAAAGACTTTTGGGTAAATAATGAAATTAAGGCAGAAATCAAGAAGTTCTTTGAAAAATGAGAACAGAGAGACAGTGTACCAAAATCTCTGGGATGTAACTAAAGCAGTGTTAAGAGGGAAATTTATATCACTAAATGCCCACATCAAAAAGCTAGGAAGATCTCAAATTAAGAAGCTAACAACAAAACTAAATAACTAGAGAACCAATAGCAAACAAACACCATAGCTAGAATAAGACAAAAGATAACCAAGATCAGAGTGGAACTAAAGGAGATAAAGAGACAAAAAAAAAAAAAAAAAAAAAACCCTTCAAAACAATCAACAAATCTGGGGTTGTTTTTTTTTGAAAAAAATAAGAAAGTAGACTACTAGCTAGACTAATAAAGAAGACAACAGAGAACAATCAAATAGCAATAATCAGAAATGATAAGGGGTATATTACCACTGACCCCACAGAAATACAAACAACCATCAGAGAGTACTATAAACACCTCTATGCACATAAACTAGAAAATCTACAGAAATAAATAAATTCCTGGACACACACTCTCTCCCAAGACTGAACCAGGAAGAAATTGAATTCCTGAACCGACCAATAATGAGCCCTGAAATTGAGGCAATATTAAATAGCCTACTGACCCAAAAAAGCCCAGGAACCAGATGGGTTCACAGCTGAATTCTACCAAGTGTACAAAAAAGAGCTGGTACTTTTCCTACTGAAACTATTCAAAAAAAAAAAAAAAAAAAATGGACCCCTCCCTAACTCAGCATCATCCTAATATCAAAATCTGGGAGAGATACAACATAAAAAGAAAACTTCAGGTCCATATTTTTTATGAACATCAATGTAAAAATTCTCAACAAAATATTGGCAAACCAAATCCAGCAGCACATCAAAAGGCTTATCCATCATGATCAAGTAGGCTTTAACTCTGGGATGCAAGGTCATCACATAAACAGAACTAAAGACAAAACCAAATTATTATCTCAATGGATGCAGAAAAGGCTTTTGATAAAATTAAACATCAATTCATGTTAAAAACTCTCAATAAACTAGGTATTGAAGGACCATACCTCAAAATAATAAGAGCCATCTATGAAAAACCCAGAGCCAACATCATATGGAGTGGGCAAAAACTGAAACAACTTCAACAAAATTTCAGGATTCAAAATCAATTCATGAGGTCAGGAGATCGAGACCATTCTGGCTAATATGGTGAAACCCTGTCTCTACTAAAAATACAAAAAAATTAGCCAGGCGTGGTGTCGGGTGCCTCTAGCCCCAGATACTAGGGAGGCTGAGGTGGGAGAATGGCATGGACCTGGGAGGCAGAGCTTGCAGTGAGCTGAGATTGCGCCACTGCATTCCAGCCTAGGCAACAGAGCGAGACTCCATCAATAAAAAAAAAGAAAAAAGTCATTAGCATTCCTATACACCAACAACAGTTAAGCTAAGAGTAAAATCAAGAATGTACTCCCATTTACAATTGCCACAAAAAGAATAAAATACCTAGGAATATAACTTACTAGGGAAGTGAAAGATCTCTACAAGGGAAACTACAAACCACTGCTCAAATAAATCAGAGACGACACAAAAAAATGCAAAAACATCCATGCTCATGAACAAAAAGAATCAATATTAAAATGGCCTTACTGTCCAAAGCAATTTACAAATTCAATGCTATTTCTATTAACTACCATGGAAATTCTTCATAGAACTAGAAAAACACTATTTTAAAATTCATATGGAACCAAAAAAGGGTCAAATAGCCAAAACAATCCTAAGCAAAAAGAACAAAGCTGGAGGTATCATGCTACCTGACTTCAAACTATATTACAGAGCTACAGTAACTAAAACAGCATGGTACTGGTACAAAAACAGGCACATAGACCCATGAAACAGAATAGAGAACCCAGAAGTAAGGCAACATACCTACAACTAACTATCTGATCTTCAACAAGCCTGACAAAAGCAAGCAATGGGGAAAGGATTCCCTATTTAATAAATGATGCTGGGATAACTGGCTAGCCATATGCAGAAGATAAAAACTGGATACCCTCCTTATTCCTTATACAAAAATCAACTCATGGTGAATTTAAAGACTTAAATGTAATATCCAAAACGATAGCAATTCTGGAAGACAACCTAGGTAATACCATTCAGGACATAGACATGGGCAAAGATTTTATAAGGAAGACGCCAAAAGCAATTGCAACAAAAGCAAAAATTGATAAATGGGATCTAATTAAATTAAAGAGCTTCTGCACAGCAAAAGAAATTATCAACTTAGTCAAAAGACAACCTACAGAATGGGAGAAAAATTTTTGCAGACTATGCATCTGACAAAGGTCTAATATCCAGCATCTATAAGGAACTTAAACAAATTTACAAGAAAAAAACAAGCAGCCCCCCCAAAAAAGTGGGCAAAGGACATGAACAGACACTTTTCAAAAGAAGACATACATGTAGCCAACAAGCATATGAAAAAAAGTTCCACATCACTGATTATTAGAGAAATGCAAGTCAAAACCACAATATGATACAATCTCACACCAGTCAAAATGGCTACTATTAAAAAGTCAAAAAAAAAAAACAAAACAGGTACTGGTGAGGTTGTGGAGAAAGCAGAATGCTTATACACTGTTGTTGGGAGTGCAAATTATTTCAGCTATTGTGAAAGATAGTGTGGTGATTCCTCAAAGATCTAAATTTAGAAATACCATTTGACCCAGCAATCCCATTACTGGGTATATACCCAAAAGAATAAATCATTCTGTTATAAAGACACATGCACACGTATGTTCACTGCAGCACTATTCACAATAGCAAAGTCATGGAATCAACCTAAATGCCTATAAATGATAGATTGTATAAAGAAAATGTGGTATGTATATGCCATGGAATATTATGCAGTCATAAAAAAAGAATGAGATCATGTTCTTTGCAGGAACATGGATGGACCTGGAGGCCATTATCCTTAGCAAACTAGCACAGGAACAAACAACTAAATACTGCCTGTTTTCTCTTATAGGCAAGAGCTAAGTATTGAGAACACATAAACACATAGAGGGGAACAATACACACTGGGGCCTATTGGAGGGTGGAGGATGGGAGTAGGGAGAGAATCAGGAAAAATAACTAATGGGTACTAGGCTTAATACCTGGGTGATGAAGTAATCTGTACAACAAACTCCCATGGTACATGTGTACCTATATAACAAACCTTCATACGCACCCCTGAACTTAAAAAAGTTAAAAACAACAACAACAACAACAAAAAACTACCTGGTTGGGCCAGCTACTGGGGCAGACACTAGAAGGAGCCCAGTCAGTGGACTGTGAGCTGGGCAGTTCCCACAGCCATCAGCTGTGCAAAAAACCATGTGCCACAGATACCACACCAGTTGCACATCCATGACAACACTGCCCTGCCTGATGATCCCCATCCTCGACCTACTGCATCAACAGAAGCCCACAGCCACACCCTACAACACACCTGGTCTCTGCCAAACACAGAGGGACAGTGGACACCCAGGGAGCTGTAGGTCACCAGGCGACCAACCTGGCCTAACCTTTGTCTCATGCCACCCCTAAGAGAGGAGAAAGTGTGGCCTGCCAGGCTCCCCTGTGGGGCTAAGGAAACACAAGCCCGATATCAGTGATTGGAAGGGGCTGCCTCAAGACATGGGAATGGATCTGGCAAGGGGGTTTTCTCTCACCCTCCACCTCCCCCAACCCCAGAGCACAGCTGCAAACATGCTGAAATACCAAGAGAGGCACATGGCTGAGCAAAAGCCTATCTGCAAGCCATCTACTGGATGATAGCCTGAATTACACCACCAAACAAAAATTCGTTCGGCACATATTGTCAGTGAAACCCAATGCAGGAATCAAGCCACAAAAAAAATAAATAAATAAATCCCGCACACAGCTTTGGCCCTCAGAAAGAACCAGAAATGAAGCCAATCAACTATATTCAACATGAAGAATATAAATACAAAAAGTCCCATCCAAATGATAGCAACTTCAAAAATATAAAGAAATACCAGCCCTCTCAGTTGATAAATAATTAGCTCAAGAACTCTGGCAATTCAAAAAGTCAGGGTGTCCCCTTACCCCTAAATGATCACACTCATTCCCCAGCAATGGCTTCCAACAAGATTGAAATGACAGACATAGAATTCAGAATCTGGATGGCAAGAAAGCTCAATGAGATTCAGGAGGAAGTTGAAGCCCAATCCAAAGAAGCCACTAAAATAATCCAAGAGTTGAAAGCTGACATAGCCATTTTAAGAAAGAACCAAATGGAACTTCTAGAATTAAAAAATTCACTACATGAATTTCATAATACGGTAGAAAGCGTTAATAACAGAATAGACCAAGCTGGGGAAATAATCTCAGAACTCAAAGACCAGTCCTTTAAATCAACCCAGTCAGGCAAAAATAAAGTAAAAAGAATTTTTAAAAATGAACAAAATATCAGAGAAATATGGATTATGTAAAGAGACCAAACCAACAACTCTTTGGCATTCCTGAGAGAGAAGGCAAGAGAGTAAACAACTTGAAAATCATCTGCGTGGATATAGTCTATGAGAATTTCTTCACCTCACTAGAAAGTCAACATGCAAATTCAAGAAATTCAGAAAACTTTTGAGAGAACCCCATATACAAGACGACTATGCACAAGGCACATAGTAATCAGATTCATCAAGGTCAACACAAAAGCAAAAATATTAAAGGCAGTTAGAGAAAAGGGTTAGGTCACTACAAAGAAAGTCCCACCAGGCTAACAGCATATCTCTCAGCAGAAACCTTACAAGCCAGAAAAGTTAGAAAGCTATTTTTAACATCCTTAAAGAAAATAAATGTCAACCAAGAATTTCATATCCCACCAAACTAAGCATCATAAATAAAAGAGAAATAAAATCCTTTCCAGACAAGCTGAGGTCCTTAAGATCCAGAGAGGTCTTTAAGAGGGTTCTAAACATGGAAATGAAAGAATAGTAACTACTACCACAACAAAAACTTAAGCACATAGCCCAAAGACCCTATAGAGCAATGACACAATTGAGTTTACAAAACAACTAACAACATGATAACAGTATCAAAACCCCACATGTCAATATTAATCTTAAAAATAAATGGTCTAAATGCCTCACTTAAAAGGCATAGAGTAGTTAATTAGATTGTAGAAAAAAGACCCAACCATCTGCTGTCTTCAAGAGACCCATCTCACATGTAACAGCAACCTCAGGCTCAAAATAAAAGGATAAAGAAAGATATATCATGCAAATAGAAAACAAAAAAAAAAGTGTGGGGCACTATTCTTATATCAGATTAAAGAGATGTTAAGCCAACAGCAGTCAAAAAGCACAAAGAAGGGCATTACATAATGATAAAAGGTGTAATTCAACAAGAAGACTTAACTATCCTAAATGTTTATGCACCCAACATTGTAGCACCTAAATGCATAAAAACAAGTGCTTCTAGAGCTACAAGTACTTCTAGAACTAGTGCTATTGGGTGGTCTTAGGCAGTCACACAATAACAGCAGGGAACTTCAACACTCCACTGACAAAATTAGACAGATCATCAAGGCAGAAAACTAACAAAGAAGTTCTGGACTTAAATTAAACACTTGACCAAAGTAATAGACATCTACAGATACTCCACCCAACAACCATAGAATATACATTCTTCTCATCTCTACATGGAAAATACTCTAAGATTAACCATGTGTTTGGCCATTAAGCAAGTCTCAATAAATTCAAAAAATCAGAATCATACCAACCATACTCTTGGTCCACAGTGCAATAAAAAATAGAAATCCATACCAAGAAGATCTTGCAAAACTACACAGTTACATGGATATCAAATAACTTACTTCTGAATGACTTTTGGATAAACAATGAAATTAAAGCAGAAATAAGAAAATTCTTTGAAATGAATAGAGACACAACACACCAAAATCTCTGAAACTGAGTGAAAGCCGTGTTAAAAGGAAAGTTTATAGCGCTAATTGCCTTCATCAAGAAGGTAGAAAGATCTCAAACTAACAATCTAACATTATACCTACAGAAACTAGAAAAAAAAAGAACAAACTAACCCCAAAGTTAGCAGGAGAAATGAAGTAACTAAAATAATAGCAGAACTAAATGAAATTAAGATGCAAAACTCCACACAAAATATCAACAAAAGCAGAGATTGGTTCTTTGAAAGGATAAACAAGATTGATAAACTGCTGGTTAGATTAACAAAGAAAAAAAAAGAGATCCAAATAAGCACAATCAGAAATGACAAAGATGATATTGCAACCAATCCCAGAAATATAAAAGATCCTCAGAGACTACTGTGAACATTCCTATGCATATAAACTAGGAAATCTAAAGTAAGTGAATCAATTCTTGGTCACATACAACTTCTCAAAATTCATTCAGGGAGAAATTGAAACCCTGAATCAACCAATAATGAGTTCCAAAATCAAAGCAGTAGTAAAAATCCTGCCAGCTGAAAAAGCTTGCAACCAGATGGATTCACAGCCAAATTCTACCAGACATACAAAGAAGAGCTACTACCAATCCTATGAAACTATTCCAAAAAATTGAGAAGGAGGGAATCCTCCTGAACTCATTCTACAAAGACAACATCATTCTGATACTAAAACCTGGCAGAGACACAGTGAAAAAAGAAAAATTCAGGCCACTATCCCTGATGAGCATAGACACAAAACTCCTCAACCATATTAGCAAATTGAATTCAGCAGCACATAAAAAAGTTAATACAGCATCATCAAGTAGGCTTTATTGCTGGGATGCAAGGTTGGTTCAACATAAGCAGATTAATAAATGCGATTCACCACATAAACATAATTATTTTTTAAACCATATGATTATCTTAGTAGAAGCAGAAAAAGCCTTCAATAAAACTCAACATCGCTGTATGATAAAAACCCTCAACAGATTAGGCACCAAAGAAACATACCTCAAAATAATAACAACCATCTCTAACAAACCCCCAGCCAACATCATACTGAATGGGCAAAACCTAGAACCATTTGCCTGGAGAAATGGAATAAGAAAAGTATGCCCAATCTCACCCCTCTTATTCAACCTAGTACTGGAAATCCTAGCCAGAGCAATCAGACAGGTGAAAGAAATGAAAGGCATACAATAGGAAAAAAAGAAATCAAACTATTTCTCTTTGCTAATGATACTCTATATCTAGAAAACCCTAAAGACTCTGCCAAAAGGCTCCTAAAACTGATAATTTTAGTAAAGTTTCAGGACACAAAATCAATGTACAAAAATCAGTAGTATTTCTATATACCAATAATGTGCAGACTGAGAGTCAAATCAAGAATGCAAAGCCATTTTCAATAGCCACAAAGTAAATAAAATACCTCAGAATAAATCCAGCCCAGGAATGAAAGACCTCTATAAGGAGAGCTGCAAAATATTTGTGAAAAAAAAATCAGAGGTGATGCAAACAAATGAAAAAACATACTATGCTCATGGATTGGAAGAATCAATATCATTACAATGGTCATACTGCCCAAAGCAGTCTACAGATTTAATGCTAGTTCTATCAAACTACCAACGTCTTGTTTTTACAGAATTGGAAAAAAACTCTTCTAAAATTCACATGGAACCAAAAAAGATTCTGAATAGCCAAGACAGTACTAAACAAAATGAAAAAAGCAAGAAGCATCACATTACCTGACTTTAAACTATACTACAAGGCTACAGTAACCAAAACAGTATGGTACTCATGCAAAAACAGACACATAGACCAATGGAATAGAATAGGTAACTCAGAAATAAAGCCACACAACTGCAACCATCTTATCTTTGACAAGGCCAACAAAAACAAGCAATGAGGAAAGGAGTCCCTATTCAATAAATGGTGTTGGGATAACTGACTAACTATATGCAGAAGATTGAAGCTGGACCCATACCTTTCAGCATATATAAAAATTAATTTGAGATAGATTAAAGATTTAAATATATGACCTCAAACTATAAAAATCCTAGAAGAAAATCTAGAAAATACCCTTCTCAACATCAACCCAAATATGTGAAAGAATTTATGGCTAAGTCCCCAAAAGCAATTACAACAAAGACAAAAATTGACAAGTTGGACCTAATTAAACCTAAGAGGTTCTACACAGCAAGGGAAACTATCAACATAATAAACAAAACCTATAGAACAGGAGAAAATAGTCACAAACTATGCACCTGACAAAGGCCTAATATCCATCATCTATAAGGAACTTAAATCAACAAGCAAAAAACAACCTCATTAAAAAGTGGGCAAAGGACATGAACAAATACTTCTGAAAAGAATACATGTAAGCAGCCAACAAATATATGAAAAAAAAAGCTCAACATCACTAATCATCAGAGAAATGCAAATCAAAACCACAGTGAGATACCATCTCACACCAGTCAGAATGGCTATTATTAAAAAGTTAAAAAATAATACATGCTGGTGAGGTTGTGGAGAAAAAGGAATGCTTATACACTGTTGGTTGGAGTGTAAATTAGGTCAGCCATTGTGGAAGACAGTGTGACGATTCCTCAAAGACTTAAAGACAGAAATACCATTCCACCTAGCAATCCTATTACTGGGTATATACCCAAAGGAATAGACATTGTTCTATTATAAAGACACATGCATGTGTATGTTCACTGAAGCACTATTCACAATAGCAAAGAGACATGGAGCAAATCCAGGTGCCCATCAGTGGTGAAGTGGTTCCTCCATGTATACATCACAGAATACTACACAGCCATAAAAAAGAACAAAATCATTTCATTTGCAGTAAAATGAATGCAGCTGGAGGCCATTTACCTAGGCAAACTAAACAGAAAATGAAATATTCCATGTTCACACTTACAAATGGGAGCTACACATTGGGTACACATGGACATATTTAATAAAAATAGGAACAATAGACACTGGAAAATTCAAGAGTAGGGGAAGGCAAAGTTTGAAAAACTACTTATTGGATACTATGCCTACTTCCTGAGTGATAAGTTCAATCGTACTCCAAACTCCAGCATCATGCAACATATCTTCATAACAAAACTACATATGTACCCCTGGAATCTAAAATAAAAGTTGAAAATTAAAATAAAAATTTACAGAACCATGTAGTACAATATATTTAATATTATGAGCAAGTTATAACTAAATAGCATGGCATTCACATGTGAATAGGCAGAATAATTAAATAATCTAAAATAGACCCAATTTTATATGAAAATGTAGTATATGCTAAGGCAGCACCTCAAATAAGTGAAAAAGTTGTAGATTTTTTAATAAGTGATGTGAGAATAACTAGAGATATCTATGTGGCAAAAAATAATGTTATCATTCTTCTTGCTTACCCAAGGATAAATTCCAAATGAAAAAGAGATTTTAATTTTAGAAAATGAAACGACACAAATACTAAAGGAAATTATGAGAGGAGCATGCAAACTTTAAAAACTTTGAAAACCTCCAGATAGCTGAGTCATATTAAACTAAATTACATACAACTTTATTATTAAAATGATCTAAAATTTGTTTTGTACTATGTTGGGAAAAGGCCCCCCAAAATCTGGCCATAAACTGGCCCCAAAACTGGCCATAAACAAAATCTCTGCAGCACTGTGACATGTTCATGTTGGCCATAACACCCACGCTGGAAGGTTGTCGGTTTACCGGAATGAGGGCAAGAAAACCTGGCCCGTCAACAAGTCCTGTTCCATCACTAAAGTGTCTAGGAAGGTAACAACCAGAGCAAGCTTTTTGTGCATTCTCCACATATTTTTTATGATTCTATGTCTGCTGTTCTTTGTTATAGTCAAACTGTCACAGTTAATGAAGCATGACTCTGGCCCCCCACTTGACAAGAGGCTGGGATGATTTGCTAGCTGGGGTGTGAACTGTAGATAATTGTTTCTGGCAATGCCATGTTATTGACCATTTACTGCCCAAAGTGATTTGCCATTTGCTGGAGTTTCCAGGAATGATTTGCTCTCACTAACAAATTTTGTGAAACATTGTGATTCTTTGGTCTTGGCCTCTTCAGATAATATGTTTTATCTGTTGTTATTACAAGGATCATTTTGAAAAACTCATTGAGAGCTTCACACACAATTTCAATAACCATCAAAGTTGGCAGAATGCCTGTGCCTGCCAGCCTGATAATCCCACACCTATTTCCTGTGGCCTGCCGGGGAAGAAGATGGCTTTTATTCACTCAAATTATCAAAAATTACCTCTGTTAATCGCATTTTTGAGTCATTAACAGATGCTGATTATCATTGCAGAGCAGTTATTTCTCTGCATCATTGCCAAATTACTGTTTCTCCGATACTGAGGATAAAATATGACCTCCAGCTAGCATTGTTAAGATTCGTCTATGTCACTGGAAAGCTGAGACAGTTCCTTTATAAAGTGACTCTCCGAGTTTGTGGATAGCCTCAGTCATTCATCAGTCAAATTTTACCAAGTTTATACTACTGTAATACTATGAAGAGGGGGTCAGAATACTGAGCTCTAATTTTTATGCTCCTATATTGTGGAAGTATCTAAACAATGAAGTAAAGCTAAATAGCTAAAAAAATTTATCTGTCAAAAGAGTGAAGAAACACCAGATTTCTTTTCACCCATGAACAAAACTTCAGACTGAAAGTAAATAGGGTAATTTTCAGCAAACTTTATTTCTTTTATCTCTTAAACCCATAATGACTAGGAGAATTTGAAAATAAATAGAGGAAAATTCATAGTACACAGCATCTAGAATTTCAATAGTTTTTGTTAGATAATGCAAAAACATTTTTATAGAGGAAAAAAATAGCTTTTATAAGCCTCAGCATCAGTCACTGGCTATTAACTCTAACCCTGATACTAGTCATATATTATTTCTTTTATTGATAAATGTGCAGAAATTTTATTATTAATCAGTTAGTTGGTCAGTAAGTCAGTCATTTAGGCAGTCTGTGATCCTCACAATTGCAAAATAAGATGGACGGCTGGAGCTTAAAATAACCTTATATTTCCTTTATCTCATAAATGTGTTTGGATTACCAAAGATCCTTTTAAAATACTATATTCTCTGGGAGTTCTACTTCTGGGAAAATAGACTGTCTATACTTTTCCCTATTCCTCCCACTGAGCACAACTGGACATTATATGTAAAATGAAGATTGTAAGACTGAAAAGCAAAAAGAAGGCTAAGGACATCTGGACCCAAGAAAGAGTGTCTTGGTGAATTCCTTGAGTATTGTTTTTGCCTCATATGTCCCAGACCTGGAGGCGAAAAAGACCACAACCTGGAAATGCCAATGTGTCATAACAACAATCAAAAAAAGCCCCAACAAAAATCTTCTCCCTCAAGCCAAGGGACCAGAAAAGAAGCAACCAAGTAAGACAGAAAACTTTCAGACAATAACTTTTCTACTCTAGCCAAACACCACAGGAAATTGTGATCCCATCTATACCCACACCAGCAAAAGGTGAAAGGAAAGCCTAAACTTCCATCCTCACTAGGGTATAATGAGATGTCCCACCACTTCCACAGCAGTGGTGTCAAAGAGGACCAAGTAGGAACCAGAAACTTTATTTCTACTGACCAGTAATAAGCATGTTTCTTTTTCCCTCCTCCTGCAGTGTCATTAAGAACCATGTGGGGAGCCAGAACTCCTACCTCTACCCAGCAGTCATGAGAAGCTCCACTTTTGGTTTAATTTGAGGCCAGTGGGGAACTTCCATGTGATAGTAATGAGGAGGCACGCTCCCTTCCATTGTTGGAGCAATGCCAGAGAAAGCATGCTAAAACTAAAGGTTTAAATAAGATCCAGAGTCTTGGAGCAAAATACAAAAATATTCAGTTTCCAATAAAAAAATTCACACCAAAAAAAAAAAGAAGAAAATAAAGAAAAGGAAGCAGATCTTTTTTCTTTTTTTTTAATTATACTTTAAGTTTTAGGGTACATGTGCACAACCTTACATATGTATACATGTGCCATGTTGGTGCACTGCACCCATTAACCCGTCATTTAACATTAGGTATATCTCCTAATGCTATCCCTCCCCGCTCCCTCCACCCCACAACAGGCCCCGGTGTGTGATGTTCCCCTTCCTGTGTCCATGTGTTCTCATTGTTCAATTCCCGCCTATGAGTGAGAACATGCAGTGTTTGGTTTTTTGTCCTTGCGATAGTTTGCTGAGAATGATGGTTCCCAGCTTCATCCATGTCCCTACAAAGGACATGAACTCATCCTTTTTTATGGAACATCATTCCATGGTGTATATGTGCCACATTTCCTTAATCCAGTCTATCATTGTTGGACATTTGGCTTGGTTCCAAGTCTTTGCTATTGTGAATAGTGCCACAATAAACATATGTGTGCATGTGTCTTTATAGCAGCATGATTTATAGTCCTTTGGGTATATACCCAGTAATGGGATGGCTGGGTCAAATGGTATTTCTAGTTCTAGATCCCTGAGGAATCGCCACACTGACTTCCACAATGGTTGAACTAGTTTACAGTCCCACCAACAGTGTAAAAGTGTTCCTATTTCTCCACATCCTCTCCAGCACCTGTTGTTTCCTGACTTTTTAATGATGGCCATTCTAACTGGTGTGAGATGGTATCTCATTGTGGTTTTGATTTGCATTTCTCTGATGGCCAGTGATGATGAGCATTTTTTCATGTGTCTTTTGGCTGCATAAATGTCTTCTTTTGAGAAGTGTCTGTTTATATCCTTTGCCCACTTGTTGATGGGGTTGTTTGTTTTTTTCTTGTAAATTTGTTTGAGTTCTTTGTAGATTCTGGATATTAGCCCTTTGTCAGATGAGTAGATTGCAAAGATTTTCTCCCATTCTGTAGGTTGCCTGTTCACTCTGATGGTAGTTTCTTTTGCTGTGCAGAAGCTCTTTAGTTTAATTACATCCCATTTGTCAATTTTGGCTTTTGTTGCCATTACTTTTGGTGTTTCTGACATGAAGTCCTTGCCCATGCCTATGTCCTGAATGGTATTGCCTAGGTTTTCTTCTAGGGTTTTTATGGTTTTAGGTCTAACATTTAAGTCTTTAATCCATCTTGAATGAATTTTTGTATAAGGTGTAAGGAAGGGATCCAGTTTTAGCTTTCTATATATGGCTAGCCAGTTTTCCCAGCATCCTTTATTAAATAGGGAATCCTTTCTCCATTGCTTGTTTTTCTCAGGTTTGTCAAAGATCAGATAGTTGTAGATATGCAGCATTATTTCTGAGGGCTCTGTTCTGTTCCATTGGTCTGTATCTCTGTTTTGGTACAAGTACCATGCTGTTTTGGTTACGGTAGCCTTGTAGTATAGTTTGAAGTCAGGTAGTGTGATGCCTCCAGCTTTGTTCTTTTGGCTTAGGATTGACTTGGCGATGCGGGCTCTTTTCTGGTTCCATATGAACTTTAAAGTAGTTTTTTCCAATTCTGTGAAGAAAGTCATTGGTAGCTTGATGGGCATGGCATTGAATCTATAAATTACCTTGGGCAATATGGCCATTTTCATGATATTGATCCTTCCTACCCATGAGCATGGAATGTTCTTCCATTTGTATCCTCTTTTTCATCGAGCAGTGGTTTGTAGTTCTCCTTGAAGAGGTCCTTCACATCCCTTGTAAGTTGTATTCCTAGGTATTTTATTCTCTTTGAAGCAATTGTAAATGGGAGTTCACTCATGATTTTAAACTGAATGAAAAAAGGTCATCCCTAAATGCCAACACCAAGATGACAGAGAAGGTAGAATTATCTGACAAAGGATTTAAAGCAGAATGATAAAAACATATTAGTAAGTATGAACAAATTTGAAATGAATGAAAAAAATAGCCGCATCAAAGAAATAAAAGATGTAAAGAAGAACCAAATGGAAATTTTAGAACTGAAAAATACAATAGCTAAAATACAAAGCTGGACAGGCACGGTGGCTCACACCTATAATTCCAGCATTTTGGGAGGCTGAGAAGGGCAGATTACCTGAGGTCAGGAGTTTAAGACCACCCTGGCCAACATGGTGAAACCCCATCTCTACTAAAAATACAAAAATTAGCCAGGCATGGTGGTGCACGCCTTTAATTCCAGCTGTTTGGGAGGCTGAGGCAGGAGAATTGCTTGAACCTGGGAGGCAAAGGTTACAGTAAGCCAAGATCACACCACTGCACTCCAGCCTGGGCAACAGATCGAGATTCTGTCAAAAAAAAAAAAAAAATACAAACTCAGTGGATGCACTCAACAACAGAATGGAGAGAACAGAGGATCTGTAAACTAAATCTGTAAACTAAAAGATAAAACATCTTTTATCTGTAAACTAAAAGATAAAACAATAGAAATTGTGCAATTTGAACAAGAGAAAAAAATACTTTATTTTTTTTAAAGTAGCAGAGCCAAGAGACTAGTAGGACTATAAGATCCAATATTTGTGTTATTGGAATCCTGAAAGGAGAGAAGAAAGAGTACAACAGGGCTGAAAAGCATTTGAAGAAATAGTAGCTAAAAGCATGCCAAATTTAGTAAGGAACATAAACGTATCGACTCAAGAAGCAGAATAAATCCAAATAGGATAAATTCAAAGAAGTTAAAGCCAAGACACAACATAATCAAATTTCTGAATACTAAGCAAAGGAAAAAAAAAAAACCTTGAAAGCAGCCAGAAAAAAAAAATGATACCTTCCCTGTAAGAGAAAACCAATTAGAATGACAATTAATTTTTCATTAGAAACCAGAGTGGTGAAAGCAAAAGTATCAACCCAGAATTCTAAACCTAAGGAGACTGTCCTTCAGGAATGAAGGAGAAATCAAGACATTCTCTGGTGAAAGAAAACTAAGAATTTGTCATGAGCAAATATGCACTGAAAGAATGCCTAAAAGAAATTCTCTAAACAGAAAGGAGGTAATAAAAGAAATTTGGGATTCAGGGGAAAAAAGGAACACAGTAAGCAAAAATGTGGGCTAAAATAGTAGGTTTTTCTTCTTTTCTTGAGTTTAGTTCTAAAGTATTTTTGACAATTGGAGAAAAAATTGCAACACTATCTGATATGGTTCTAAATATGTAAAAAATAAATATGTTAGACAACTATACATGGGAGAGGGTAAAAGGATATAAGAGAGGTATGGTTTCCATACTTCATTCAAACTGATAAAATGATAACATCAGTAAACTGTGTTAAGTTGTGTATATATAATGTAATAAACAGGCAAAACACTAAAATAAAAGCTTTACAATGAGATACACTCAAAGATACTATAGACAAATCAAAATGGAATTCTAAAAATGTCCAAATAATACACTGTAGACAAGAAAAAGAAAACAGGAAATGGAAAACAGAGAGGACAAAGAGAAAACAAAAACTAAAATGGCAGACTTAGCCCTAGCATAACAATCATTACATCATACATAAATTATTAAAACACACCAATTAAAAAACAGGATGGATTTTTTAAAATCACCTAACTGTATGCTGTCTATAAGAAACATTCTTTGAATATAGCAATATAGTCAAGTTGAAAGTAAAATGATGGGGAAATCAAAGAAAAAGAAGAGCAGCTATATTAACATCAGATAGGGTAGACTTTGGAGCAAAGAAAATTACCAGAAGCAAAGAAGGATATAACATATTAATAAAATAATCAATCTATCAAGAAGAGCAAACTGACAGAACTTAAAGGAGAAATAGGCAAATCCACAATTACAGGTGTAAACTTCAGTAACTAAACAACTGACAGAACAACTGGACAGAAAATCAACAAGGATCTTCAACAACGTTGAGTTACTACAACAACTATAGAATTTTGTCAGCACTTATAGAACACTTCACCCAACATCAGAATGTGCATTCTTTTCAAATGCCCATGGAACATATTCCAAAGTAGATCATATCCTCAGCCATAAAATAAACCCCACAAATTTAAAATAATTGAAATGATACAGAGTGCATTCTCTGATAACAGTGGTATCAAACTATAAATCAGTGACAGAAAGATGGTGAAAAAATTTACCAAACATTTGTAAACCAAACAACACATGCCTAAATAATTCGTGGGTCAAATAGGAAATCTCAAAGAAAATTTTTGATGAAATACAACATATAAAAACTTTTGAGTGACAGCCAAACCACACTGAGAGGGTAATTTATAGCACTAAATGCATACATTAGAAAAAAAGAGAATTTCTAAAAAAAAAAAATATAAACTCCGTCTCAAGATCCTAAAAAACAAATATGAAATAAACTCAAAGCAAGCAGAAGCAAGGAAAAATCAAAAATAAGAGCAGAAATCACTGAAACTGAAGATAGAAAAATAATAAAGAAAATTAAATGAAACAAAGGGATGGTTTTTGACAAAGGTCAATTAAATTGACAAACTTCTAGGAAGTCTGCAGAAAAAAAGAGAGAAGACAAAAACTACAAATATCAGGAAGGAAACTGAGGATATCAACTACAGGGCTTACAGAATCAAAAGGATAATATGGAATACTACAGAGTTCTACACTCATACATTTGAGAACTTTCACTGAATATACCACTTCCTTAAAGAACACAACCACCACAACCTACTCAATATGAAATACAATTATGCATTGCTTAGAAACTGGACAGAAAATCAACAAGGATCTTCAACAACATTGAATTACTACAACGTTCTTGTAATGCATCCTTAGGTGATGAAAGATATGTTACAGGATACAAGATATATATACCAACATCAATATTTCTATATATTTCTATATGGACACAAAAACTTAAAATACCAGTTATAATTCCAGAAAAATGTTAGACATAAGTCTAACAAAATGTATACAGAAATTCTATGCTGAAAAAAACTACACAATTTCAATTAAAGAAATGAAAGATTTAAACAAGTACAGAAATATATCATGTTCACGGATTGGAAGACTCAACATAGTAAAGTTGTCAATTCTCCTCAAATAGAGTATACAACATTCTTGAAATGAAAAGAAAAAAAACTGTTATAGGCCAGGCATGGTGGCTTATGCCTGTAATCCCAACACTTTGGGAGGCTGAGGTGGGCAGATCACCTGAGATCAGGAGTTCAAAACCAGCCTGGCCAACATGGTGAAACTCTGTCTCTACTAAAAATACAACAATTAGACAGGTATAGTGGCACATGCCTGTAATCCCAGCTACTGGGGAGGCTGAGGCAGGAGAATCATTGAACCCAGGAGGCGGAGGTTGCAGTGAGCCGAGATTGCGCCATTGTACTCTAGCCTGGGCAACAGAGTGAGACTCTGTTTCAAAAAAAAAAAGAAAAAAACTATTATAGTGCAGAATAGACTAGTAGTTGCTAGGGGCTAAAGAGTAGGTGATGATAGGAGAGAAGTGGGTATGTTTAAATAACGGCAACAAGAGAGATCCCTGTGGAAATGGGAATATTTTGTTTTCCAATTTAATTAATCAAACACATTTCTAAGTTGGAACAGTTTATTCCAATGTCAATGTCAAAGAGTGGAAGAAACTGTGAACTAGAAAAGTCATGTGGTTTGATCAAATATAACACCTTTGTTACAGAGTTATGACAGGAGTCTACAGAGTCTACAATGCCCAACTCATACTTTCCGCCAAAGTATTAGGTTGAACTATTTGAAATTACCAATATTGAACCATTGTTACCTATTAAAAAGGTAGGTTCAACTGAGTATATAATCTGCCATTGAGGAAAGACTTCAAAAACTGTTACATTTTCCTAATAAGCATTTATTTAGCACCTACTACATACTTAATTAAATATTTAATGTGTAATTCTAAGGAATGTGTCATTTAATTCTCCTTTGATATATAGTTATTAGCATTGTTCCTAGGACTTGGACTCCCTCAGGAGCTTCCTAAAATCTTATTTATTCTATCCCAGACTGAGGCCATCCCATATTTCTTGTGCTCTATGACGTTTACAGATTGGATGTCACCAGATGGATTCTCAAAGCACCATGGAAAAAAGCTGGAGGACAAGCACTTGACGGAAGCTCATCCAGAGGCTTGGCCTCTGGTTTAATCCCAAAGATTCCTCTCACAGAACCACCATCTGTTAGAGATAAAAATTTCTAAATAGGTGTAGGCTATCCTCAGGACCTCCAAATGGCTTCCAGGCTGGAAATTATTTCTAGTCCTACTATGGGTTTCAGAACAGAATTGAATTTAAGTGGCCAAGGATGGGTGGATGTGAGGATGGAGACCCCAATATCAAGCTGTATTCCCAGAGATCTTTCTCACTGAGGGTCATCTAGGATATTTAAATAGCCTGGGGCCTCTTTATCTAGCCAGGTCCCAATGCCACCACCCTGCTCCCTGGTCACACTGGGAGCACACTTCTACCAACCCCGCTTTAGGTTTTGTCTTTTCAGGGCCCTACTTAGCAATTGCCTTCTTTTGGGCCATAATAAATACCAGATTAGAGCACACAACCTGGGTATTTGTCCTAACTTTTTCTGTGAGCAATAGTGTGACCTTAAGCACCAACTTAATTTCCCCTAGCTTTGCTTGCCCGACTTATAAAACAATGAAAATATGTATATATCAATCTAAAGAAATAATGCAATCTTTTCCAAACCATAGTATGTGTATTACTCATAATATATGAGATGATTTATATGGTTTATGGTCAATATCTTTGTCTTGACTACTTTTATCTTCTTTTTAAGAGAAGGCAAATGGTTTTTTATTTATATAATGTTACCTTTGAAAAAAGTATATGTTTTCTAAGATCTAAATTGATTTAAATAAAAATATTAATAAAATTACAAGGAGTACACGGATATGGCAAAACAACTTGTAAAGGAAGTTGATGTATTAGAAACACTGAATTAACATATGTTGTACTTGTCGATATAAGAAAACTTATCAGCTATTCATAGGGGGGCATCTGGCCATTCCAGCACTACATTAGAAAAGGAGGTACATACCTGAATTATCCATATGTCCACTTATATTTTTGAAATTTACCAGTTAAATGCTTCACTTCCCTTTTCCCTTTTCCAGTGTATATAGTCCCAGAGCACGCAAAGTACTGCTACTGCAAACTTTCTTAGACTTCACAAATCACATCCCATCACTGCCTTCCTGTGGCTTTTAGTCCCCAACATTTTCCAGCATAAACTCTTTTCCTTCATCATCACCTGAGCTATAATCACCTCATCTCACCTTCCTCTAACCACTCAGGATTCATGTCAGCCTAGTTAGCACTTGGCTCACCCAACCTTGTCTGTTCTGCCACTGCTACCTTGCACACAACCAATTGCTTCTTCAAGATCTATTTCAAAGCCCACTTATGTCCTGAAATCTAGCTAACTACATGACTTCCAGATGTATTTATCTACCTTCTAAGTCTTTGGCATTGAATATAGTGTGTTTTGTCTAGGCTTGCATAGAAGAAAAGAAGATTAGAAATTACAGTGATGGATAATGAGTACTGTGATAAAGATGTTATGCATTGTTGTGGAAGAAGTAGAACAGAAAGGTCTTAAGAGTACAGACTCTGAAGTCAGACTGTCTGGGTTTGATTCTGGCATGCCACTTGCCACGTGAAGAAATTATTCAGCCTCTCTGAGTCTCCTGGTCTCATTTGAAACTGCAGCTACTAATAGTTGCTACTTCATAAGGTATTGTGAAGATTAAATGAGCTAGTATAGGGAAGCGCTTGGGCCAATGCCTGAAATATTGGTTATTGTTACATGCAGAGGGTACAAATGGCAACATATAAGAGGTGTCCCCAAACAGAGTTCTAACCAAGAGGCAGTCTGGAGAAAATGGAGTTTGAGTTTATTATTGCAGGACAGGTAGGAGTTAGTCAAGTGTGTGTGCTTGTGTGGGCCTGGGGTATTACAGTGAGGGTGGATTAGGCAGTGAGTACCGCAGTCAGACAATCATACCATCATAAAAGTGGGGATGGAAACAAGGAGTAAAAGAGCATGGCATATTATAGAAGCGCATGGGACATTTCTAGTGCAAGGGTCCAGGGGTAGGCAGTAATGAAACACAAGGCCACACATTTGAGGCAAGTCATAGGAAGGCTTTGCACACTGCACTAAGAAAAAAAAAGTATTTGAGTGCCTGCTATGTGCCAGATGCTGTTTTATTTTGGAGACTGGGTACCACAGTGAAAAATGCATAGCCTCTATATTTGGCATGGCCTAACTGAAAAGATAAATACATAATTAAATGATAACATGATAAATGCTTAATTGAAGATGTAACAAGCACTATGAAAGCACAATGCCTAAGTTTGTTTTTCCCAGAGACATGAGCAACATCTTAACAGATAGGTAAATGTTCACCAAACAACAGGCAAGCAATCAGAAAGGTTATGTCATTTACCAAACAACCGTTAATTATATAGCACTATGTGCCAGACCCTTTAAAAATATTATATCAGGGCCGATTAGAAACAGCTGTGGTCCATGGCTCTCATGGAGAGAAATGAAAACAACAAGTGAATTCAGCACCTTCAACTGACAAATCCAGGTTCTCTAACTGGAACTGACTAGGCAATCAACTCAACCCACAGAAAATAAAGAAAAGTAGGGTGAGGCAACAGCATCCAGGAGCTGTGTGGAGACAAAGTAACCCTCACCCCCAGCCAAGGGAAGCAGAGAGTGATTGTGCAACCCCACCCAGGAAATCACACTTCTCCCATGGATCTTTGCAACCCACAGATCTGGAGATCCCCTCATGAGCTCACACCACCAGGGCCTTGGGTTTGATACACAGCACTGTGCAGAGTCTCAGCACAGCAGTCACTCAAGCACACACAGAGACCCAGGAGTTTTACAGTCTCTGGCTCCTGAAATCCCAGCAAGGCGGGAGTTCCATCTGTACATTCGCATATGAAGGGAGCTGAATCCAGGGAGCCAAGCAGCATTTTTCTGTTGGCCCCACTTCCACGGCACCTCACAAGTAAAAACCCTCTGGCTTGGAATTCCAGCTAGCCACTGCAGCAGGCTGAAGACTGCCTGAGATGAATGAGTTCCAAGAGGGAGGGGTAGCTGCCATTTCTGTGGTTAGGTCAACTCAGCCATTCTAGCCTGCCAGCTCCAGGCAGTCCAGGTGATTTCGATGAGGAGGAGTCCCCCATAACACAATACAGCTACTGTGCCAGATCATAGACAGACTGCCTCTTCAAGTGGGACCCCAATCCATCCCTCCTTCCTGGGTGGGGCCTCCCTGCAGGAATTTCAGCAACTCCAACTAGAGTTATATGGACAGAACTCTGATCTCTCCCTGAGACAGAGCTCCTGAGGGGAGGGGTGGCCAACATCTCTGCAGTTCAGTCAGCTCAACCTTTCCAGCCTGCTGGTTCTAGAGAGTCCAGGTGGTCTGGATGAAGAAGGGTTCCCCTCATTGCAGCACACCTGCTCTCCCCAAAGCAACCAGGCTGATTCTTTAAGCAGGTTCCTGATCCCATTCCTCCTGACTGAGTGAAACCTCCCAACAGGAGTCTCCAGACACCTCCCACAGGAGCGTCCAGGCCAGCAACAAGTCAGTACCCTTTGGACAGAGCTTTCAGAGGAAGGAGCAGGCTGCTATCTTTGCTGTTTCACAGACTTCACTGGTAATACATCCAGGTAAGGGAAAAACCAAGGCAACTAGGGTCTGGAGCTATCTCCCAGCAAACAACAGGAGCCCTACAGAAGAGTGACCAGACTGTTATTAAAAAAAAAAAAAAAAAAAAAAAAAAACAGAAAGCAATAACAATGTCATCAACGAAAAGAGACCCCACAAAAAAACCCATTCAAAGGTCAGAAACCTCAAAAATTGAAGGTACATAAGCCCCCAAAATGAGAAAGAATCCATACAAAAATGATAAAAACTTAAAACGCAAGAGTTCCTCTTCTTCAAATGACCTCAACACCTCTCCAGCACAAAACTGAGCTGAGACTGAGACGGCTAAATTGACAGAAGTAGGCTTCAGAAAGTGGGTAATAATGAGCTACGCTGAACTAAAGGAGCATGTTGTAACCCAATGCAAAGAAGCTAAGAATAAAGATAAAACAATATAGGAAGTGATAACCAGAATAGTCAGTTTAGAGAGGAGCAAAGCTGACCTGATGGAGCTGAAAAACAGAACACAAGAAATTCACAATGTAATCACAAGTATTAATAGCAGAATAGACCAAGCAGAGGAAAGAATCTCAGAGGTTGAAAACTGTCTTTCTGAAATAAGATAGGCAGACAAGAATAGGGAAAAAAGAATGAAAAGGAATAAACAAAACCTCCAAGAAATATGGCACTACAGAAAAAGACCAAACCTATGATTGATTGCGGTACTTGAAAGAGATGAGGAGAATGGAACCAAGTTAGAAAACATACTTCGGGATATCATCCAAAAGAACTTCCCCAACCTAGAAAGGCAGGCCAAAATTCAAATTCAGGAAATCCAGAGAACCCCAGTAAGATACTCCATGAGAAGATCAACCTCAAAACACATAAGCATGAGATTCCCCAAGATCAAAATGAAAGAAAAAATATTAAAGCTGCCAGAGAGAAAGGTCAGGTGACATACAAAGGAAAGCCCATCAGACTAACAGTAGACCTCTCAGCAGAGACCCTACAAACTAGAAGATTTGGGGAGCCAATATTCAACATTCTTAAAGAAAAGAATTTTCAACCCAGAATTTCATATTCAGCAAACTAAGCTTCATAAGCAAAGGAGAAATAAGATCTTTTTCAGATAAGCAAATTCTGAGGGAATTCATTACCAACAGACCTGCATTGCAAGAGCTCCTGAAGGAAGCACTAAATATAGAAAAGAAAAACCATTACCAGTCACTACAAAAATGCAGTGAAGTACCCAGATCAGTGACACTATGAAAGCAATCACATAAATAAGTCTGTAAAATAACCAGTTAGCATCATGATGACAGATTCAAATTTACACGTAACAATATTAACTTTATATTGTAAATGGGCTAAATGCCCCAATCAAAAGACACAGAATGGCAAGCTGGATAAAGAGTCAAGACCCATCAGTATGCTGTCTTCAAGAGACTCATCTCACATGCAAAGACAGACATAGGCTCAAAATAAAGGGACAGAGGAAAATTTACCAAGTAAATGGAAAAAAAAAGCAGGGGTCACAATCCTAGTTTTTGACAAAACAGACTTTAAACCAACAAAGGTCAAAAAAGACAAAAAGGGGCATTATATAATGGTAAAGAATTCAATTCAACAAGAATACCTAATTATCCTAAATATATGAGCACTCAATACAGGAGTACCCAGAATCATAAAGCAAGTTTTTAGAGAACTACAAAGAGACCTAGACTCCCACACAATAATAGTGTGAGACCTCTACACCTCACTGACAATATTAGACAGATCATTGAAACAGAAAATTAATACACATATCTGAGACCTTAGCTCTGGATCCAATGGACCTGATAGATATCTACAGAACTCTCCATCCAAAAACAAGAGAATATACATTCTTCTCATCACCACGTAACACATACAGAAAAACTGATCATGTAATTGGAAGTAAAACACTCCTCAACAAATGCAAAAGAACTGAAATCATAACAGTCTCTCAGACCACAGTGCAATCAAATTAGAACTCAAGACTAAGAAATTTACTCAAAAACATGCAACTACATGGAAATTGAACAACCCATTCCTAAATGACTCCTGAGTAAATGATGAAATTAAGGCAGAAATTAAGAAGTTCTTTGAAACTAATGAGAACAGAGAGTCAGCATACCAGAATCTCTGGGATGCAGCTAAAGCAGTGTTAAGAGGGAAATTTATAGCACTAAATGCCCACATCGAAAAGCTAGAAAGATCTCAAATTAAGAACCTAACAACACAACTAAAAGAGGTAGAGAACCAATAGCAAGCAAACTCCATAGCCTAGCATAAGACAAAAGATAACCAAGGTCAGAGTGGAACTGAAAGAGATAGAGACACAAAAAACCCTTCAAAAAAATCAGTGAATCTGAGAGGTGTTTTTTTGAAAAAATTAATAAAATAGACAGACTGCTAGCTAGAGTAATAAAGAAGACAACCGAGAAGAATCAAATAGCAAAACTCAGAAATGATAAGGGGGATATTACCACTGACCCCACAGAAATACAAAAAACCATCAGAGAGTAATATAAACACCTCTATGCACATAAACTAGACAACCTACAAGAAGTGAATAAATTCTGGACACATACACCCTCCCAAGACTGAACCAGGAAGAAATTGAATCCCTGAGTAGACCAATAACAAGTTCTGAAATTGAGGCAGTAATAAATAGCCTACCAACTAAAAAAACTCTGGGACCAGAGGGATTTATAGCTGAATTCTACCACAGGTACAAAGAAGATCCGGTACCATTCTTACTGAAACTATCCAAAACATGAGGAGAAGGGACTCCTCCTTAACTCATTTTATGAGGCCAGCATCATCCTGACCCCAAAACCTAGCAGAGATACAACAAAATGAGAAAATTCAGGCCAATATTCCTGATGAACATTGATGCAAAAATCCTCAATAAAATACTAGCAAACTGAATCCAGCAGCACATCAAAAAGCTTATTCACCATGATCAAGTCAGCTTCATCCCTTGTATGCAAAGTTGATTCAACATACACAAATCAATAAATGTAATCCATCACATAAACAGGACTAAAGACAAAAACCCTGTGACTATCTCAATAGATGCAGAAAGAGCCTTCAATAAAATTCAACAACCCTTCATGTTAAAAACTCAATAAACTAGGTATTGATGAAACATACCTCAAAATAATGAGACCCATTTATGACATACCCACAGCCAATATCATACCAAATGGGCTAGCTGGAAGTATTTCCCTTGAAAACCACCACAAGACAAGGATGCCCTCTCTGACCACTTCTATTCAACATAGTATTGGAAGTTCTGGCCAGAGCAATCAGACAAAAGAAAGAAATAAAGGTATTCAAATAGGAAGAGAGGAAGTCAAACTGTTTCTATTTGCAGATGACATGATCCTGTATATCTAAAAAACCCCATTATCTCAGCCCCAAAGCTCCTTAAGCTGATAAGCAACTTCAACAAAGTCTCAGGATACAAAATCAATGTGCAAAAATTGCTAGCATTCCTATAATCCAAAACAGGAAAGCAGACAGCCAAATCATGAATGAACTCCCATTAACAATTGCTACATAAAGTATAAAATACCTAGGAATACAGCTAACAAAAAAAAGTGAAGAACCTCTTCAAGGAGAACTACAAGCCACTGCTCAAGGAAATCAGAGAGGACAAAAACAAATGGAAAAACATTCAATGCTCATGGATAGGAAGAATCAATATCATGAAAATGGCCATACTGCCCAAAGTAATTTATAGATTCAATGTTATTCCCATTAAACTACCATTAACATTCTTCACAGAATTAGAAAAAAACTATTTTATACTTCATATGGAACCAAAAAAGAGCCCAAATACCCAAGACAATTCTAAGCAAAAAGAACAAAGTTGGAGACATCACACTACCCGACTTCAAACTATACTACAAGGATACAGCAGCCAAAACAGCATGTTACTGTTACAGAAACAGACACACAGACCGGTGGAACAGAATAGAGAACTCAGAAAAAAGACTGCACACCTACAACGATCTGATCTTCAGTAAACCTGATAAAAACAAGCAATTGGGAAAGGATTCCCTATTTAATAAATGCTGCTGGGAAAACTGGCTAGCCATATGCAGAAAATTGAAGCTGGACCCCTTCTTTACACTTTATACAAAAGTTAACACAAGATGGATTAAAGACTTAAATGTAAAACCCAAAACTATAAAAACCCTAGAAGAAAATCTAGGCAATACCATTCAGGACATAGGGACAGGAAAGGATTTTGTGATGAAAACACCAAAAAGCAATTGCGACAAGAGCAAAAATTGACAAATGGGATCTAATTAAACTAAAGAGCTACTGCACGGCAAAAGAAACTCATGAGAGTGAATACACAACCTACTGAATGGGAGAAATTTTTGCAATCTATCCATCTGACAAAGGTCTAATATCCAGAGTCTACAAGGAACTTAAACAAATTTACAAGAAAAAGCAAACAGCCGCATCAAAAAAGTGGGCATAAACAGACGCTTCTCCAAGAAAGACATTTATGGGGCCAATAAACATATGAAAAAAGCTCAACATTGCTGATCATTAGAGAAACGCAAATCAAAACCAAAATGAGACCATCTCACACCAGTCAGAATGGTAATTATTAAAAAGTCCAGAAACACAAGGTGCTGGTGAGGTTGCGGAGAAAAAGGAACACTTTTACTTCCTGGGTATATACCCAAAGGAATACAAATCATTCTATTGTAAAGATTCATACACATGTATATTCATTGCAGCACTATTCACAATAGCAAAGACATGGAATCAACCCAAATGCCCATCAATGATAGATTGTAAAAAGAAAATGTGGTACACATACACCATGGAATACTATGCAGCTATAAAAAGGAATGATATCATGTCCTTTGCAGGAACATGGACGGTGCTGGAAGCCATTCTCTTCAGCAAACTCACAGGAACAGAAAACCAAGCACCACATGTTCTCACTTATAAGTGGGAGCTGAACAATGAGAACACATGGACATATGCAGGGGAAAAACACACATTGGAGCCTGTTGGGAGTGAGGGTGGAGGGAGGGAGAGCATCAGGAAGAATATCTAAAGGATACTGGGCTTAATACCTGGGTGATGGGTTGATCTGTGTAGCAAATCACCATGGCACACGTTTACCTATGTAACAAACCTGCACATCCTGCACATGTACCACTGAACTTAAAATAAAAGTTGAAGGAAAAAAATATATATACATGCCGATAAACTTCTGCTCGCTTATCTCCTGGCCAAAAAAAAAAAAAAATATATATATATATATATATATAATTAAACTTTACAATAACTCTTTGAGGCAATTTTTATTATTCTCTTTTTAGAGATGAGGATCCCTAAGATCACACAGTAAATCCATTTTCTTGACTCTAACTACATACAACTATATATAGTTTTCTTGAGAATACAGGACTCTCCATAAAGTAAATATTATATAAGTACCGTATTTGTCAACTAGATTAAAGGAGGTTCAATTCTTATCTGTATGTGAAGTTTCAAGTTTATAATAGTTTCCCTAAAAAATAATTTTTATTTTAAAATTTCAATGAAGAAATTCCATGGAAAGAATTCCATGGAAGGATTTGGAAGTTGCTATGATAGACAGCTGTGAAACACAACCATGTCAATACCCATACATTTAAAACTTCAGAGAATCTCTACATTATAAATTTCATAGCTGGTAAGACTGTTTCTTTCCAACACCGGTAGTCACACCATGATCACACTGCTCTTGCCCTGATACTGAAGACAATAAGCTGTATTTAATCAGAGAGTTAACTGAGGACCACACTGATCATAATCATCTCCCACATTCTGTTGCTGGCAGGTGAGGGATAAAGTTGAAGATCATGGTAGAAAGATACAGACAAAGAGGAACATCTTTTCTTTCTCTCATTTTTCTCCAAAGGTGTGGAGTCTCTCTGCACATCTTGTCAGACAGAAGAAAGCAGTGCTGTAAACATCAGAAGAGAGAAACCCCTTGTTCACAATAATGATGAAAAAAGTATTTATTGACTGACTGACTTCAATTACTCACAATGTCCACTTACAAACTGCTTTCTTGTTTGTTGTCTTCTTCAGCCCTCATAAAATCCCTGGGATAGTTCACATCATCCCCCTCTTAGAAGGAAAAGGAAGCTTAAACAAGTTCAATAACAGAGCTAATTATAATTAGGGGATGGACTTGCACCTGGAGAGTCATTCCCAGTCCAACACATTTTACACTCCATCCCATATCTCTAGTTGATAGGTCTCTGAAATTAGTCATGGCCACAGGAAGATATTAGACTCATCATTAAATGAGCCTCTTGAGGCAATGAGGTTGATCTAACGCGCTGACTGATGGATAAGACGGCCAGGGTCATCTGGCTCCTCTTGATCCTCATCCTGTGTCTTTGCCCCCTTGCTCACTATTCTCAGCCACATCAGCCTTCTTGTTGTTCCTCGAGCAGCCCAAGTCCAAGCATGCTCCCCATTTGCCGCTGCCCCATCTGGAATTCTCTTCATGGCCACTTCCTCACAAGAAACTTGAAATAACATCACTCTCTCCTCCTGTTCTCCTTATCACTCTTCTCTGCTGTATTTTTCTCCATACCTCTTAGCACCATCTGGCATAGTAGATATTTTACTGGTGTATTTGTTTGCTATGTGTTTCTTCCCATTAGAATGTAAACTCCATCATAGCAACGATTTTTTTTAAATGTGTTTGCTGTATTTCCAGTACCCAGTGACTGGCAAATTATAGACACTGAAAAATAAATGGCAAGAGAGAGGGAAGGAGGGAGGGAGGGAAGAGAGGGAGGGAGGGAGGAAGGAAGGAAGGAAGGAAGGAAGGAAGGAAGGAAGGAAGGAAGGAAGGAAGAAGGAAGGAAGGGGAGGGAGGGAAAAGACTTGAGAAAGGCTTGAATTCTGACTCCACTACCTTCTTCCTGGCTGGGTAACTTTGAGTTACTTTATTCCTTGATCAGTTTCTACCTCCCTACAATGTAGGGTTTAGATTTAAACACTTCTGCGAGCCCAAAACTAAAGTTCTATCATTCTGTGCTTTGTGATTCTATGTTTCCCTTGGCTACTGACACAAAGAAGGAGGTAAACAGTTGGTCTCAAGGGAAAAGGGCTGTACATATCTGTGGGCTCTTCCTCCTGCTCCTGTCACCACAACAGCTAGTGTGTGGAGCACAACTAGCCTGACCCTCTAGTGAGTAAAAAACTTATCTATTTGGTTTTATTTAAGAAACATCAGGAAAGCTACCACTTGAACAAGAATATCTTTCCCTAGAGGTTTTTGTTAATACTCAAAATTCTACAGTAGACAGAATTCTTGTGGGCACTATTCCTTATCAAATTAAAAATGTCCTTTGAAACCTCTTATTGGTCACCAATAAAGAAGAGGACTTTGGAGTCCAGGAGACCTGGATGGGAAGCTTGATGGCTCCAAGAACTTGGAGCAATTGACTTACTTCTCTTAATCTTCTATTTGCAATCTGTAAAATGGGGGAAATTTATGGTAATTGCTTTACAGGGCTTTTGTGAGTATTAAATGCAATGAGCCCTTTAAAGCAACTCAGTAAGTGATCAGTAAATTGTAGCTATTTTCATCCTTTTGGATAGTGTAGGAATGATTTTATCTGATACAAATGATCAGCCTCTAGAACGGGTGCTGGACTTGTTAATAGGCACATTCTGGGTAAGAGAAGAAAATACAGCGTTAGAACACAAGAGTAAATACCTAGTTAGAAAGCCAGAAAATTGTGTGAGGAGACTGGGGGTACTGGGCAGTCTGGAGTCACAGGGCTGCATCAGGAAGAAAGGCATCAAAGACCCAAACTTGGTCTGCAGTCATTTCAGCCACAATCCTCTTTCCCAATGATGTTTTAAATCTTTGAAATGCACTTACTGTCTTTTTGGTTAGCCAAGGCCACAGATCATTGTAACTCAGAAGATATCATACATCACCTCACATTAAATCAGTGCATTCCTAGCAGACACCCAGTTCTCTCTGCAGAAGAAATGGCCATTATGTAGTGGCTCTCAGTTCTTGGCTCAGCCAGGAAAATTATCAGCAGAGGTCAAAGTTGTTTGAGAAAAGCAAGGAAAGTACTGAAATCTAAGGCGATGCCCAGTCATTAATCAAGACTAAATGAAAACATTGTTTCTGTGCCTAACGCACTGACATCTTGTGTATAAACTAGAGATTTCTTTTCTCGTGTACAAAATTTTCATTCCAGTGATTACATCATGTTTCAAAACTGGTGGAATGCCAAGGAAAAGGAGTGGGAAGTAATCCAGAAAAATAGCTTTGTATCAAAAATAAAAAGGAGTAAGTGCAAGTGAAATTGAGGATCATTATGAGTGTCTGCCTCCTAATTAAGCCAGCTCCTGTTTTACCAAATATCATTAAGTGTTTTTTTCATATTCTCACCATCTTTTGCATCAAGTATCTGAAATGTGTAATACTCCATATTAGGCAATAATCACCATACTCAGTAAGAAAAATTAAAACTAAATTTTTAGGGCAATAGAAATAGGAAATGGCATTCTCTTAAATGTATTTTTTACCGCCTGATAAACTACACATTTATGATGTGGCCTCTTCCTAAATAATTCAAATTTGGGTTAGTGCAATACCTGATTCAATATTTGACTTCGATAAGTATTGGCAAATTTGAGGACATTTTTCTTGACTCTGAAATAATTGTTTGCTCCAAATAACTAAGTAATATGCAAATATCAGCCATTTTGCATTTCTTAAAGACTGACTTAGGAACTCTTCCCTTGCAGGTCACACTGCACCTTATATATGTGGTAGCACAATTCACATTGAAGTGCTGTTTTCTGTCTCTCCAGTTAGGCTGCCAGCCCTTGAGGGCGAAAACATCCTAATTCCATCACTATCATGGTGGCCTGGCACACACTAAGCATTCTTTTTAATATATTTAAAAATAATAAGCAAATATTTGATGAATTGGTCACCACTGGGAATGTGAGATTATGTTAGATTCAACTGAGCTTACAAGTTAGTTGGATACATAACATATGCAAAGGTAAATGACCATTCAAGAGTTGAAATGCCATCAGAGGCTAAATTTTTATAGGGAAGAGTACCTGGACTATCACTTTTATGGAATGAGGATAAACAGTACCTCATGCTGAGTAGGAGTTTAGGCTCTGAAATCAGATGACTTTACCGTTTGCCAGCTGTGTAAACTTGGGTAAGTTGCTGTCAAAGAACAATGAGACCATTACATGATACCTGAAATAAAAAGACAAAGCTGAATGCGTTGCTACTACAGAAAAAAAAAAGTGGATGCTTTAGATCAGTCACAGGCTCTGTTGGTCTTCAGTGGGTTTTAAGGGAAGCATGCAGTTCAAGGAGACTTGGAGAGGTGAAGATAAGTTAACATTATTTTTAGAAGTTTGATTACTGGGGATAGGGACTGTGGTGGATTGGTTGAAACTCTGGGATATGTTTATTGGAGTGAATCCTGATTGGCTAACTTTCAGAAGCAAAGAGCTGGCCCTGATTAGTTGGTTTATAAAAGTGTGTTCACTGCAGCAGATGTTGAACAAGTAACTGGGTTTAAAACCAGTTCTGTTGACTACTTGTTGCCAGGGCTACAGAACAATTAGTTTTCTCTTATGTTTGCAAAAATTTATTTAACCTTTCAAAATTTTGTTTTTTCAGTCTGTAAACCCCACAGGATTTTTATGAGGATTTTAAGAGATAATGCTCACAAAGAACATACACTAACTTGCCACAAAGTATTTAATAAAAGTTACATTTATACATTTAACATGCACACAAAACATTTTGTCTATAAGGTAAATAGAGTTTTTATGAAATGTGACCTGAATACTTTTGCCAAACATCATAACACATTGTCATCCACTTCCTCTCTTCTTCAAGACCGAGTGTAAATACACATATTAACTAGGAGTCTGCCTTCTTTCTGTTCTCCCTTAACCTGCCTTGTATTCTGATGGCATGCAATAAATAAAAGAGATGTCGTACAGTGCACTGAGAGAAAATGGGAGGTGTGGTAGACTAGATTATTGTCTCTAATCCTTCACTCTCACCTTTTAATAAAATTGTACATCCATGCCCTTGCCACATGACCTACAATATCTCCCACCAGGTTAAGTAGAGTACATGTCTCAACTCACTGTTCCTACTCTTGGCCATGGAAATTGCTTTGGCCAATGGATTGTAGCACATGTGGTGCAAACAGTTTTAGGTTTGCTTGCAGTATTTGGCTTGACATTCTGCATGGCTCCATTCTACATAGACGTATGTGGGAAGTAAAAGCATAGAGGATCTCTGATGCACAACTAAGACAATATGGATGAGTAACAATTAGATGAGACATATCTAATGTGTATGAGTGTCAAGGCTTGTCGGTTAAGAGCAAGCATAATTCTCTGGCAGAAATGATGAAGAGAACTTAATACCACATTATCAATATTATAAAAAGATTTTCCTAGAAACATATTCCAAGACTTCTGAGAATGAATGATGTCACACTTTCAGAGGTTCTTTCAGTTAGGGTTCTTTGCTTGAAAGAAATACAATCTGACATTTGTCAACCAAAGCAAAAAGGAAAATTATTATAGAATGTGGTCTACCTTATGGAATCAGATGATCAAGGTGGAAGTTAGAGCAGCTTTGAGCATGAACTAATGGACACTGGGTTAAATGAGCTACAATTGGTTTTGTCCATGTGTCCTTCCCCACAAGTTTCCAAATTCCAGAATAGTGAGTCTGATTGTCTGGGTTTATGTCACATCCCTCTGCACAACTAGGTTACAAATAATGGACGAGAGATAAGTTATTCAGGAAGAGGTTTTCAATTGACAAAAAATGAATACTGGATACCGGGTGGCAAAAATAACATCTGCACAGATGCACAGCTCTTGTTTGGGTTGTTTCACAGACTTGTATTGTGGAGTGTTTTGCTCAGTTCTTGGCCCATAGTAAACACTCAATAAATATTTGTTAAGTGAATATTGAATTAATGAGCATTGAACGAATGAGCTCAAGTTCATTGACAATCTCCAATTTTCATCTTCTGTATTGGCCAGGCATGGCTGCTCACATCTGTAATCCCAGCACTTTGGGAGGCCAAGGTGGGAGCACTGCTTGAGCCCAGGAGTTTGAGGATTGACGCCAGCCTGGGAAAAAAGGCAAGACCTCCATCTCTAGAAATATATATATATATATAATGCATATATGAGCCAGGCATGATGGTGCATGCCTATAGTGCCAACTACTCAGGAGGCTGAGGTGGGAGAATCCCTTGAGCCCAGAAGTGTGCAGCTGCAGTGAGCCATGATTACTCCACTGCACTTTAGCCTGAGCAACACTGTAAGACCCTATTTCAAAAAAATAAAAATAAAATAAAATAAAATAATAACACCAAAATCTGTCTTATCATCCACTCATTTGTCTCAAAATACATTTGGATGCTATGATAGAAATTATTTAGAAAATTTAGTGCTCTACATAATTATAAGGGAGTTGAGTTTCTTATATACAATAACTTGAATTTGTTGGACGCTTCTAATAGGCCATCCACCCTGCTACGTATCTTACGTAAATCATTTCATTTCATTAGATCTTCAAACTCTATAAGGTAATAATGTTAGTAAGCAACCTTCCCCTGCTTCCATTTTACAGATGGAGAAACTAAGGCTGGGGTGGGTGATGCTGTATGATTTGTTTAAGATGTCATCGTAAGTGACAGAGTAGGGATTTGAATCCAGAATTGCATTACTTCAAAGGTTACACTCTTAACCACTAAACCTAATAGCCTCTCTGACTTTTCTGATCTAGAAGGATCTTGCAGATTTCAGGATCATTACTGTTAGCAAAAGTTATCTTTGAAATATTAATATACAATGTTGGGAAAATGGCACACCATGTTATTTGAGCCCTCTAGTTTAGATTATGAATAATTCAAATATTATAAAGTCAAATATCATGCGTCTTAGAAAGTGTTACCTTTGACTAAACTAATATTAAAAGTCTGTGTAAAATTTCAGAACAGCTTTGATTCCCTAGGTTAGATCCATTTCCATAAGAATTATATTAATTTATGAATGTCTAGTTAATTTCTTTCATGAAAGGATTATAATTTCAGATAACAAGGGTTTGGCCAAAATAAAGATGTCTCTTCAAAACTAAAATATAAACTTAAAAGTTTAAATTACATATTCCAGATTATTTCTCATAAACGTAGAACTCTCATTTCAAAAGACTAGAATGCAATAAACTGTTTATATTTTAAAATTCTAAACTTTCAGAAGAGAAGCTAACTGGTGCCCGTCAGCTCATCACTATTTTAAACAATTCATTTGCATTTCATGGCTATGAGGTTTGTCTTTTCTCTCTTTGTAAGGTGTTCCTAATAGGAACAACTTTGAAAAAAAGTATACTTTGTTTTCACTTTTGCGTTTATTTTTATAACATTTTCAACTTATCTACACAATGAAAGGAAAAACAAGTTCAGGAAGTTTAGGGCCCTGACTTTTTTTCCACTCACACTACTATTACTAAAAGACTTGGAAGCCTAAATTATTTATATGTAATCTACATTGTCTGAATTCAATAACGAATAATTCAAACTTTCATTTTGGCTCAGCAAAATAGCTTTGAGGGACAAGTAAATATGGTTTTTGAAGCGGTGGAACTACTTTGACCCGGTAATTATTTATCAACTAGAATGCCTCCAGGTACTGTTAACCAAAAACACGAGTAAAATCTTCTCAAATAATAAGAACCTTTGAAATTCTTTTAACAAGAAATTCAAAGGTGGGGAAGGCCCAGAGTTGGTTAATTTGGCAGTTCATATCACAGCTCTGGCATCTTCTATTCATTGATTTTTGCCCTTGGGCTTGTGCCTTCTTCATTGCAAGAGGACTTCTGCAGCCATGGGCAGCAGATCCCCACAATACAACCTCCACAGGCTGAAAACAGGAATGTTCCTGATTGGTGCCCTCTCTGTTTTCCCAAAAGTCAACAGATCATCCCTGACCTCTCCTGGCCAGAAGTGATTCACTTGCCTATTTTTAAACCCATCACAGGCAGGCAGAATGGAATAAATTGCCCTAGGACTATTAAGACGTATTCCCTGTGCTGAGGAGAAACCCAGGTACCCATGAAGCACATAGCCCCAGTGGATAAAATTGAATTTAATACATAAATGGAATGAGGGATGAATTATTGTTGGACAGACAACTGAGAGTATCTGCCATGGATTTTTAGCTACTTTTTTATAACACTTAACATTTTTCACACTCTTTTAGATACGTGTTTTCATTCTTCAAACAATCCGGAAAAGGGGAATGGAAACCTGATTATTTCTACCCTACAAATGAGAAAAATGAGGTCAGAGAAGCTATGTGGTTTGCCTAAGACCATGAAACTAGTAATAGCATCCTAAATCTACATTGTATTCATTTTTTAAATAATCACAATACGTTAGGAACTCCTAAACAACAGGAGGTTATATTTATCAATTTTCCTTTTAAAACATGCAGGACTTTATATATTATTTTTTAATGGCAGAAAAATAGGAATCTCTCTGACATTTCTCCTTCTGATATGCATTTCTGTTTGGTAGGCACATTAACCTACTGTGAATCTGTGTAACACCCTCATACAAAGAAAAAAAAAAAGTCTTTATAATTTAATGTGGCAAAGAGTTGAAAACTATTTCAAAAGAAAAATGAACTAATTTTGCTATGGTTTGCCAACATCCAACCTGTGTGAAGATGACACTGAATTTTACTGATGCAGAATTACAGAGAATGTCACTATCCTTAAGATCATTTAGTGCAATAAAAGACAGACAGGGAACCTACTGGAGTGAGCTAGCCCAAATTTTGCCTCTGTGCTGGACAAATAGTTAGACTCCATCTCACTTTAAAATATCTGCAGGGAAAGATAATTTTTAACCAGCAGTGATGTTTTTCTAAATTGATGTAAAATGCTCCAGGTTATAGGTAACTGAACTCATCTTCTCAGTTGTACTCACAAAAGGACCTTTCCTTACCTTTCTGTGAGCAAAGAAGATGCGCGGCTATGAGGGTATCATTCTCTTCAGTAAGGTCAGGTTTAACCTTCTTGTAAATTCTGCTACCTCTCCTCTTTTTCAGAAGGTTTTATTACATAGTAAACTCTAATTTATTCATTCTTCTCACCATTATTTTTAGAATGCAGCAGTCCAATCCCCTAAAAAAGTAAGTAGTCATGAAGGATTCTTTAACACTACCTTTTATGGTTTTCAAAAGCATGTTACTTCTACCAATCTATTCTATAGGAATATGTCAAAATAATGAAAATTTGGGAAGAAAATAAATGACTATCCATAGAAGCACAGGTAAATACATTGTTGTACAATTGGTCCTTGAACAACATGGGGGTTAGGAGAGCTGCCCCACCCCATGCAGTCAAAAATCCAAGTATTACTTTTGACTCCTCCAAAACTTACTTACTAATAGCCTATTGTTAACTGGAAGCCTTACTGATAACATAAACAGTTGATTAACATTTTTTTGCATGTTATAGGTATTTGTGATGGTTAATACTGAATGTCGACTTGATTGGATTGAAAGATACAAAGTATTGATCCTGGGTGTGTCTGTGAGGGTGTTGCCAAAGAATATTAACATTTGAGTCAGTGGGCTGGAACAGGCAGACCCACCCTTAATCTGAGTAGGCACAATCTAATCAGCTGCCAGTGCGGCTAGAATATAAGCAGGCAGAAAAACGTGAAGAGAGAGACTGGCCTAGCCTCCTAGCCTACATCTTCCTCCCATGTGGGATGCTTCCTGCCCTGGAACATCAGACTCCAAGTTCTTCAGTTTTGGAACTCCGACTGGCTCTCCTTGCTCTTCAGCTTGCAGGCGGCCTATTGTGGGACCTTGTGATTGTGTGAGTTAGTACTTAATAAACTCATATATATTAATAAACTCACATATATATGTATATGAGTTTATTAAGTATTATATATATGAGTTTATTAAGTATATATATGAGTTTATTAAGTATATATAGATACTTAATAAATATATATATATTCCGTTAGTTCTGTCCCTCTAGAGAACCCTGACAATACAGTATTATATACTGTATTCTTACAATGAAGTAATCTAGAGAAAAAAATTATTAAGAAAATCATAAGAAGAAAAATTATTAAGAAAATCATAAGCAAGAGAAAATATATTTACGATTCACTAAGTGAAAGTGGATTATCATAAAGGTCTTCATCCTCATCACGTTCACGTTGAGGCTGAACATGTAGGCTGAGGAAGAGGAAGAGGAGAAGTATTAATGTCTCAGGAATGGCAGAGATGGAGGAAGTGAAGGAGCTAGAAGGGCAGGCAGGAGAGGTAGGCATACATGGTGTAACTCTAAGGAAATACATTGTGATTTCTGACTTTTTTGATTTTTCATTTATCTAAAAATGTTCCTATAAAGTAACAACCCTTCTTCCACCATTTGCTTTAGTTTCGGTGCCTATATCACAGAGGAGTCCATGTTGTAAAAGAAGTCAAAAGCAGTCTTGAATAATGGCAACCCTTCTGCCAGCTAATGACAATGTGTTTTTGGGTGCTGTTTTTTTCTGTCTTCCTCTTTATCTGGCACTGGTTCAGAAGCACCCATCCCCATCAACCCATCTTCTGTTAATTCCTCTGGTGCAGTGTCTATTAACTCTTGCATTTTTCCAAGATCCATATCCTGAAATCCTTCAACCCTCACATTTTTTTTTTGTTTTTTTGTTTTTGCCATATCCACAATCCAGTTCATACTTTCTTTGACTGGCTCCATTGTAAATCCTGTGAACGCATGCACAACCTCTGGACGCGGTTTTCTCAAGCACAAATTTATTATTTTGGGTCTGGTGTCTTTCACAGCTTTTTCTATAACAATAATGGCATCTCAAATGCTGTAATACTTCCAGACTTTCATGATGTTCTCTCTTTCAGGCTTGTCTTGCATAGCATTGACAATCCTTTCTGTAGAGTACTATGTGTAATAAGCCTTAAAGGGCTTTATGACCCTCTGATCTAGAGGCTGATTTTAGGACATTGTGTGGAGGGGGAAAGTAGATGCCTTCAGTGTTGAACTCATGGTTTTCCATGGCCAGGGAAATTGTCCAATAACAAAAGAACTTTAAAAGGCAGTCCCTACTGTCAAGGTACTTCTTGACTTCAGGGACAAAGCGTTGATGGGGAAAAGGTTCTCATTGTCCAGGCCTTCTTGTTGTACAACCAAAAGACTGGGAGCTGGTGTTTGTCTTTTCCTTTCAAGGCTTGAGAGTTAGCAGCTTTATACATAACAGCAGTCTTGCTCATAACTTGGCTGCATTTGCACAAAACAGTAGTTAACCTATCCCTTCCTGCCTTAAATCTTGGTGTTCACTTCTCTTCCTTACTGAAGTCCTTTACCAATTTTTTTCCAGAATAGGGCACTTTCATGGACATTAAAAATCTGTTCAGGCAGGTCTTTTTTCTTCTTAATGACTTTTTGGGAATTTGCTGAATCTTGGTCAGTAGAAGCTGGTTCTCCTGTTATCTTGACATTGTTTAAGCCAAACCTCATCCTAAAATTATCAAACCATCCTTTGCTGGCATTAAATTATCCAGCTTTAAACTTCCTTCACCTTCCTTTTGCTTTAAGTTGTCATACAATGACTTTGCTTTTTCTCAAATCATATTAGAGTCTATCTGCATGCCTTTCACATATTCACGAATTTCTTTTTTTCACAATGGACTTTATGTTGAATTTCTTTATCTTGAAATGACAGGCAATCATAGCTGCAGACCTCAATCTACAGTACATATCAAGCAATTTAACTTTTTCTTGTAAAAGTCCTGACTTTTTTTGCTTCTTGGGGGCACTTAAAGCATCATTAGTGGCACTCTGTATGAGTACCATGGTGTTATTCAGGGTTTACAATATTGCACTAAACACAATGAAAAATACATGAGAACTGTGAGAGGTCACTTTTTATTGCAATATGCAATTTATGTGAGAGTTGAACTTATCATACACTCATAATTAGCATGACAGTGCTTTAAGTGGATACTCACAAAAATAGCTTGAGCTAACTGTAATAGCAGCAGAAAATGCCTAAGAAATTATTACAGTAGTACAATATACTACGGTTAATTTTGTGCAATTACAATTTAATACTGCATCTTTGTGTTTGTTTAAATTTCTCTCAACTGCAAATTGCACTATGTATGGTATGTAAACATGTAAGTTTTTTTTTTTTTTGAGGTGGAGTCTCACTCTGTCGCCCAGGCTGGAGTGCAATGGCGCGATCTTAGCTCACTGCAAGCTCCGCCTGCCAGGTTCACGCCATTCTCCTGCCTCAGCCTCCCGAGCAGTTGGGACTACAGGAGCCCGCTACCACGCCCGGCTAATTTTTTTTGTATTTTTAGTAGAAACGGGGTTTCACCGTGTTAGCCAGGATGGTCTCAATCTCCTGACCTCGTGATGCGCCCGCCTCGGCCTCCCAAAGTGCTGGGATTACAGGCGTGAGCCACTGCGGCCGGCCAGCATGTAAGTAAGTTTTTATAAATTTTAAGTTTCAATAATAATTTCTGTGCATTTTGTGGTAGCAAATGATACAACAGACTAGTATCTGCATAAGTTTTATGCATGATTGGCATATGTAACTTTTTCTTAATTAAAAAAATTCCTAGATTACACAGTTTATCTGTGAGTTGTTTTACAAATTGTAGGGAATTTCCAAAATATTTTCCAATATATTTATTGGGAGCTAAATGATGACAACACATGGACACATAGAGTGGAACAACAGAAACCGGGGCCTTTTGGAGGGTGGAGGGTGGGAGGAGGGAGAGGATCAGGAAAAATAACTAATAACAGATAACTAGGCTTAATACCTGGGTGATGAAATAATCTGTACAACAAACCCCCATGACACAAGTTTTTGTGCTTATGTATTTATCCAGCTTTGGATGTCCTTCACCTTCCTTTTGTTTTAAGTTGTCATATAATGACTTCACTTTTTCTCAAATCATATGAGAGTCAATCTGTATGCCTTTCACAGCTTCAGGAGTTTCTTTTTTTAACAATGGTCTTTATGTTGAATTTCTTTTTACTTTGAAATGACAGGCAATCATAGCTGCAGACCTCAATCTACGGTACATATCAAGCAATTTAACTTTTTCTTGTAATGTCCTGACTTCTGCCCCTGAACTTAAAATAAAAGTTAGAAAAAAAGTAAAAAATCCACGTATAAGTGCACCCACACAGTTCAAACCCATGTTGTTCAGGGTAAACTGCATACACATAAAATGGAACATTAGGCAGTTCCTCTTAAAATGTGGTAAATTTATAAAGATACTGTGAAAAGAAGAGAAAAATAAACTTAAATCAAGGAGAAAGAAGTATTAGAGAGGAGATAAATGAAACAAAATAGAAAGACAATAGGGAAAACCAATAGAATCAAAGTATGGCTCTCTAAAAAATGTGGTAAATTTATACATAATGATGTAGAAGACATATATCATAAATTGTTATATTTACAAAGCAAGATGTGGAACAATACTTACCCTATATTTCACTTTTTCTTTCAAAAATGTTATTTGAGTATAGAAAATCTCTGGAAGGATACACAGCGCTGTGTTAACAGTCATTACTTGTCTGACAATAGTACTAAAGAATAAAGTACAATTGTTAGGCATTGTATAACCATGGGGACACATCCTGAGTAATTTGTCATTAGGTGATTTTGTCATTGGTGAACATCATAGAATGTAGTTACACAAACCTAGGTCGTACAGCTTAATACAACCTAGGCTATATGGTATAGGCTACAAGCCTAAACAACATGTTACTGTAATAATACTGTAGGCAATTGTAACACAATGGTAAGTATTTTTGTATCTAAACATATCTAAACATAGAAAAAATATGGTATGATAATCTGTGGGACTGTCATTGTATATGAGGTCCATCATTGCCCATAGCATCATTATGTAGATCATGACTATCTTACTTTTAACTTTATATATTTCTATGTAGTTGGCTAAGTATTATATTTATAATTTTTAAATAACCTAAAGATGAAAAAGTAAAAATTAAAGTCTTGGAATATTTTAACCCATTGGTCTTTTAGTAGAGTGATTTGATTAAAGGTATTGTAAGGAGGCAGCGTGGTGCAATGATGAGCACACTGCCCAGGTTTGAATACCAGTTCCGCTGCTTACTAACTATGCATGCTTGGGCAAATTACTTCATTTATTTGTGCCTCCATTTCCTCATCTATGAAATGAAAATAATCAGAATGCCAATTTAGATTGTTGTAAAAATAAAAGGAAATAGCATGTGAAAAATCCTACCTTAAAACAGTACCTGGAACACTGTAAAGGTTCATTCAATGTCAGCAATTGGTAGATGAAGTAGTGCAGAAAGAAAAGATGCCTGAATGAAAATAATCTAACCAGTTGATCCCAGAGCTGGGATTTTAACGCGGGCTGCCTGTTTCCTGGTTCAGTAGCCTTTGAACGATAGACTTTGTTTTTTCTCTTTTACATAACTATTCTCGAGTTTCAGAGATCATTTCAATTTTCTTCATTCTTTATTCTAGAGGAAGCTGTTTCCAGCATTAAAACATGGTATGTATAGAAAACTCAAACAGGAAGACAAAACATCAAGAAAAATTTTAAGATACAGGGGTAATAATTCATTCAATAAATCCGGTAATATCCTAAAAACTTATTTTCTTAAATTTAATCTCCTGTGGTTATCAGCAAGATGTATGCACTGTTAACAATGAAAACATAGAAATCTGCTGGCAAAATTTAACCTGAAAATAAGTTATGAAAAAGAAATCCTCCAGAGTATGACCAGCATGTCATGACAGTTTTATAGACATGCATAACAGCTGCAGCAATTCTTCATTATGTGTTAAGTATTACACACATTATGTTCTCAAAAATATGTCACGGTAAGCTGTCAACTGCACTCAGTACATACGAATATCAAAGCCCTTCTGTGGGCTTGAGTTTTAAGGAAACATCTAACTGCTTGGCACATATAAGTATTCAACAAATACCTGTTGAATAGATGAATGGTGTATACTTCAATCACATAATTGTATGTCTATTTCCAAGATACTTGAAAATGTTTCTTCTTTACTTATCTCACAAAGTAAAACAAATAGGGAATTTTTAATTTAACACCATCTGAATCAACTACCAGTGTTCCATTTTCTACTGACAGAAACACTAAACATTGAAAAATATTATTTCCTAACATAAACAAGATCTGCTAATTATTTTCTGCAAAATTTTATGGATATTTAAAAGAGAAAGAAAAATGATCTGCAGTGTGGCTACTCTAGCTCTGGTTCTCAGGTCTGAAAACATCATTCTTCCTATTTCTTCTAACATCATGTGTGGTTTAGTTTCCTTGGTGGATCGCTGACTTCCACAGTCCCTTTAATAGGGACAGGAAACAGGAAAATATTGGGTAGAAGAGGGCTGTTTCCCAGCAAAGGCCCCACCCTCAAGCCTGGATACCCGTGGCCCTAAATAAGAACAGGCATTCCTGTTTTCACGCCCAAAAATTTGCCTTTTGGCCCACCACGCCCCCTATCCTGTACCCATATGAACTCAGAATTCCAGGCTCCAGAGCCGATGAGCAGGCAAGGAGATGAGGAGACAAGCCGATAAACGGCAGAACGACATGACAAAGACAGAAGAGGAGGGACGTCTGAACGCCCAGAGGAGTTCCGCTGGGGGCGATTGGAGAGGAGTTCAGCCGCTGAATGGCGAGGCTCCGGCGGAAGATCATCTTCCCACTCCATCCCCCACTCTGGCTCCCTATCCATCCCGCTGAGAGCCACCCCCACTACTCAACAAAACTCTCGCATTCATCCTTGAGTCCCTATGTGCGACCCGATTTTTCCGGGACGCTGGACAAGAGCTCAGGATACAGAAAGTTGTTACACTGACCCGCTGCCCTCGCAGAAAGGCAAACGGTCCACCGAGCCGGTTAACACTCAAGCCATCCGCGGATGGCAAAGCTAAAATGGCACACTGTAACACACGCCCACTTGGGCTCCTTCACCTGCCTGCGCGCTCCCCATCCTGTAAGGGGTTTTGAGCAGTAACGGGGACAGAACAGGCGAGCACCCCTGTCGCACGCCCTATGAAGGGGATCAGAGAACTCTCCCATTTCACCTTCACATCACTTTTCTTCCCATTCAAAATACCTCTACCTGGCATTGCTTTTTCTCTGCCCAATCAAGGCCTGGGAGAATATGCCTTCTTTGACTCATACTAAAAACAGGAAGCAAAGGGTTGGGGTTGCTTTGAAAGACTGGCCTTCTCATCTTCTCTTATTAACCTGAGCATAGAACAGAGTGCACATTTAAAAAAAAAAGAAACTTATTTCCACCAAACTCTACCACTTTTGCTGCATCTACTAGAAAATGTCTATGGAATTTCCACACAACCATAAGGGATGGGTTGAAATTCCAGAGAATAAACATAGCTAATACATACAGCTCCCTTCCTGGCAGAGTATTAGGATTTGAAATTAAGGAGAGAAAAAGGGAAAACTATAAATACAATAATACTGGAAGATACTATTTCTATAGTTATTTGGCTTTGCAAATGCACTAGTCAAGAATGTTCAATTCCTTGACCTAGGGATTTTGGTGATCTACAGTATTTTCTTTTGTTCTGTCAAAAAATAATTTGATGTAGTCAATCATTGCCACAGGGTTGTTTTATCATAATGCTTTCATGTATAAAATTACCATTTCAATATTTTTGTATGTTTTATTTATACTACCAAGTTCTTCTATCTTTATTCTCTTTTATACTTTATAGCTCATTTAAACCACTACTATATTCTAGCTTTTTTCTGAGTGTTTCACAACCATCTTGGTTAAAAGCATTAAGGACTCAGTTTATTATGAACTGTGTTTCCTGTCTTTCTGGATAGGAACAAGGCTCTTCAGAATCTTGGTGACAATATCCATAGCTCTTGACAGATTTACCTGCTTCCTTCACATTTTATCCAAACAAGGTGACTTTGTTACTTGCCCTCTTGTTTTATTTAAAAGATAAGTACTTTTGTTTACTACAAACACTCTAGACAAATATTTAATAATAAATACATCCTAGATGTACATCAGGACTCTTTCCCAAAAACCATGGCTGGAGAGGACAGGGATATGAAGCCAAAAACATTGTAGCACAGCAAGCCATTTAGGTTGCTTTCTCAATTAAAACCCTGCTTCAAACCTACAGTGTCATCAAATAAATGAACATTACAGCAAAGTATGGACCATTACAGACCCATCACTACTTCTGTAAACTAGTATTTTATTTACAAATAGTATGTAGTTTAGAGGTGAAGAACATGAACTCTTGAGTCAGGCAAACCTGAACCCATTTGCCACCGACTGGCTATGTGAACTTGGGCAAGGATTTTAGTCTCTCTTATGCCCAGTTTTTCAATATATGAAGTAGAGACGCCCATAACAAATGCCTCGTGGACTTATTGGGAAGAGTAAGTAAAATGATCTTTATAAAAATAGCCAATATGGTGCCTGAGACTCATTAGATGCTAGACAAAAAATAAGTAGGATGATTCATTCATTTCTTCATTTATTTGTGCTTTCAGTAAATATCTAGCACTAAGAATACACAGTGAAGAAAAGGGATAAAAATCTCTACTTTCATAAGTTTGCAGTCTAGTAATAGAGACAATAAACAAGATCAATAAATATAATACATGATGTGTTTGTGCAATTCTAGGAAGACGAATGAAGCAGGGGATAAATATTGAAAGGGTATACTAGTGGTAGTGGGTGTATTTTTAAATTGAGTGGTGAGAAAGGCTCTATTCTGAAGGTGATGATTATATAAAATCATGAAAACTTCTACAATTTTGTATGCCTAACTGGGATTATATATAAAATAAAAATTTCAGAACGTAAGCTCCCTGAGGTCAAGAATTATGTTTATTACCATACCCTTCATGATAGTGCTTGACATGTAGGTGCTCAATAAATATTTAATGAATATTGAGGAATAAATGTTAACACTATGGAAGGTATTAGGTGGAGTAAATTTTAAAATTCTTTGCTTACACAAAACGGTAACACCATTTTAGGCAAACAAGTATAGAAAACAAATGATAGCATATAATCAGTGTTAAGTTGTTAGGAGTAGTAAACATTTGACTAGAAATCCTCGAAACATTTTGTGGTACCTCCCCATTCTTCCCCCCATCACTGGCTCTTCTCTTAGGGAATCTGCTTCATTCCTTGCTCTTGTCATAAATAGCAGAGTACAAAGACCCCAGTTTCCAGGTAACAAACAAGTGGAAAGGGGCTCAGGCCCTGGCAAGGGTGGTTTAATCTAGGCTGGCCAGCAATTTTTGTGGTCTCACTTGAAGAGAGACCAAGCCAATCAGATCCTCTCCTTAAGGAATTTGAACCAAAAGGACAAGGAAGAAAGTTACGTGTGATTTGGGTGCTTGCATTAAAGATTCACTTAGAGTTTGAGCTGGAGTGGCCATTTCAGAGGTATATCTTATGAGGAAAATAAATGGAGAGAAAGTTGGCTGGGAGAGATCAGAGTAGCTATGCAGAGAGGAAAGGGGAAGCCATGGGTTACAGAGACAAAGATGGGAGGGCAGCTGGCACTCTGCATTACCTCAGTTTCCACTGTCTCTGCAGCCCAATTGTTCAGTCTTCCCGGGATTCCCTGTAAACATCCTTGTATCCTTAGGATAACCTCCTTAACTTAAATTAATGTGAGCAAGTTTCTTTCCTTCTAACCAAGAGAGCACAGACTCTAAGTCATCAACTATTTGCTAAGCATTTCAAATACGTAACCTTATTTGATTATTAACACAATCCTATTACCAATTTACTTTTCAAAAAAAAAAAAGGAAAGTTCATAAAAATTAACCCATTCATCCAAACTTGAATGACTATCAGAAGAAAGATCTGAAATTTGAACCTGGATCTGTCCAAGTTGAAAGACTGTGATTTTCATCTTATTCTGCTGGAACAGAATGTGAATGTTATGGGAGATCATGAAAAAACAGACTCCTTTTGATTAGAGTACACAGAGAAAGCTTCATTCCAAGAGGAAGAACTTGAGCAGATCTTAAAAGATAGGCAGAATTGAGAAGCATATAAAATATTTTGGAGTGGCAATGAAATGCTATTCCAGGTATAAGTACAACTTCTCCAAAATCATGATGATGACAATGAGAACATCTGGCAAGACCAAGGAAAAACTAAAGTTTCCATAAGTAAGAAAAGGCTCTATCTTGGAGGCTTGTAGAAACTCAAGTTAGTCCATTAACTTTTATAAACCCTGAATTCTTGCCCTTGTGTATTTAATACTGCTAAATGATTACTAAATATTTTTTGAACCTTAGTACAAAAGTGTTCTTAGTATGAAAGTGGTCTTATTCCTGCAATTTAGGAGTTGGGAATCTAGATAAAGATATTATTTTAGAAGGAAACAAAACCTACCCCCAATGCTTTTATATCTTTTCCCATGCTTACTCCCCACTCTGCCCTTCAAAAATAGAAATCTTCCTGACTCTAGGGAAATCATGACATTTTCAACTTTGGAACTGCCGATAATATCACTATAAAAGAAAATGCCTTGGTTTACCCTGCAGTTACATGATACATTTGGCTATAATAATCAAGAAGAGGTAAGGCAGTTTTCCCTTATAGTTGAGATACTTTTTAAATTCTTTTATTATAAAAACGAATTTAAGAGACTAGAAAATGAAAAACTCTAAAAGTCATTGAGAAAAATACTACACTCACAGTAATCAAATCCCCTGGGGAAAAAGACATGGTACATTATTATCTTCTTATAAATCCACTAATTTTCCAATTGCTTCTATTTTCTCCCCACCACTCATTATTAACCCACTGTTTTCTGGCTTAGCTACTCTCTTGGAATGTAACGGTGTGTATTGGTTTGCTAGGGCTGCCATAACAAAGTACTGCAGACTGGGTGGTATAAATAACAGTAATTTATTTTTTCACAGTTCTGGAGGCTGGAATTTCAAGAATAAAGTGCTGGCCAACTTGGTTTCTTCTAAGGCCTCTCTCCTTGGCCTCAGATGGCTTCCTCACTGTGCCTCACACATCTTTCCTCTGTGCAGGCACATGTCTGGTGTCTGTTTTTGCTTGTCCAAATTTTCTTTTCTTATAAGAACACTAGTCAGATTGGATTTGGTCCCACCTTAATGGCCTTATTTTAACTTAGTCACCTCTTAAAAGGCCTCATCCCCAGATACAGTCACATTCTGAGGTATTTGGGATTAGGGCTTCAACATATGAATTTGTTGGGTGTAAGGAATGTACACAGAGACTTTCTAATTAATAAATCCAAAGGTCTTTCTCTGTTTTCAGCATCCTTACATTCTTTGTAAGATTTAGTCCTGTTGCCCACTTCTTCCTTATAATCTTTCTCCCTTGTCTTAAGAGATACAATACAGCCTCTCTTGCCTTTGGACCTTTTCCTTTTTTTAATTTTTTTAAAAGACAATATCTCACTCTGCTGCCAAAACTGGAGGGTAGTGACACAATCATGACTTAATGCAGTCTCAAACTCCTGGACACAAGTGATCCTCCTGCCTCAGCCTCCTGAGTAGCTGGGACTACAGACATGCACCACCATGCCCAGCTAATTTTTTTTAATTTTTAGTTTGTGTAGAGATGGGGCCTTAGTATATTGCCCAGGCTGGTCTTGGACTCCTGGCCACAAGAAATCCTCCCACCTCAGCCTCACAAAGTGCTGGGATTACAGTAGTGAGCCACCATGCCCACCCTACTGGACCTTTTCATAAACTACTTTTTTCTAATTGAAGCAATTTTCATTTCCTCTTTGCTTTCATTCTCAGTTGAACACTAATCCTTCAAGATGCCTTCCATGACCACCCTAGTCACTTTATATGCACCTTATATTTCTCTTATCATAGCAATAATAAGATGTCAAAAAATAATAAAAGGAGAAGGGAGAGCTAACATTGATTGAGTAGTTTCTGTGTGCCTGGAAGTGCCTTACATGTATTACCTCTTTACAACAATCCAATACAATAGATACTACTAATATTCTTATGTTATAGATAATATTGAGGCATAGAAAGGTAAGGACACATGGTTCTAATAATCAACGGAGCGCTTTCCATGCTATATTGTAATTACAATTGTAATTGTCTTTTTCTCCTACTAGACAATAACATACATGAAGGCAAGAAAGTATTTGGCTTATTTATTGTAGTTTTCCCAGTACCTAATATGTTATCTTATCAGTAACTGCCTGATGAATAGTTTTTGTTCCACTGAATTGACTGAAGTTGAACTGTAACTCTGTACTGTACTGTCTCCTCCTTTCTGTTTCACAACTTCTCTGAGTGCTTTGTTGAGGCTTTTTCCTCTCTGAACTCTGTAAATGTAGATTTTTCCCTTAGAAGCTCTAATATTCTTACCTTTCTCTCTACACACTCTCTTTAAAAAGGATTTCATTTACTGGCAGTGTCAAGCAACCATCATATCCATCCAGATGAGTCCCAAACGTATATTTATAGTTCTGACCACTCTCCTAAAAGCAGCTGCCTTTCCACCTATCTACATGCTAACTCTTGCGGGATGTCCTATTGCAATTTCACCTTAATCCTAATGCCCACGCTGAAATAATAATACTCTCCTAAGCAGCTTCTTGCATTTACTCCCTGTTCATCTCAAGAGCAGCAGCTCTCTCTCACTCACACAATCGATACCTGAAAATTAATCTTGATTCTTCCCAATTGCCTCCTGCTCTAGCCCATCAGCTGCTAAGTCATGTATGTTCTTCCTCTGCAACACCTCTTCTCTTCATTATCATTGCTACTCTATCGGTGTAAGAGCTCATTACCTCAAGTCCAGACTTTCATATTGGCTTTCTAAATGGGTTTCCCTTTTTCAATTCACCCTTGAAAATGCTGCCAGATTCATCTTCCTAAGTTGTCACTCTGATAAAGCCTTTAGTGACTCCCCACCCTAATGAATTGTATCTGCCTCAACTTGGCATCCAAAGCTTCCCCATCAAATTTTCATTTCCTCTATTCCTGCTCACTTTAACCTTTTGCATTCCCTATACTCCAGCCACACAGACCCAGTTTGATCCAGAAGACCCTACACTTTCTCATTTCTGCTTCTCTTGCAGCCTAGAATAACCTCTACCCCTCATCTTCTCTGGTCAAATTTTATCATGCCTTCAAATCTCAAATGCCAGTTCCTCAGTGTGATCAGCTAAATGTTATCCCTTTTTTGAAATTTTGAATCAAGGACCCCTGGGTCCCTTTCATGGGAAGAGATACTAAACTTTCTTTGTACTGTATTAGGTGTTCTTATGTACGTTATCTCCCTAGTGTAGTCTCCTTAGGACAAGAGGAGCTTTATCTTGTTCAACTAACTATAAGACTGAGGACAATGCCTTGTATGTGGGAGATACTAAAAAAATTGTTAAATTTAGTTTTCATAAAGCTAATATAAGAAGCAAGAATCATCAGCTTTTCCAAAGGAGCTGACTAATGTCCTCCCATTCTACTAATGTTAATATTTATTAAAAGAAGCATAGGCAATTAACCTATGATTTCTCTGGATCTTTCACTTGCAGGATTGATTTGGTATTGTTCATTGCCCTTTATGTATGTAATGGGGCAAGGACAGGGGAAGGGTACTTTTTGAAGATGAAATATTTTTTGAAAAGATTGCCTCACATAAAGAGAGTTCATATTTTAACTTCCACCATAGTGTTCAGAATTAAATACTCAAAAGTGAGCAGAAAGTAGAACATTTTCTGGAAGAACCAAGGATTCATGTCTCTGGAGCATCCTGGTGTTTTGATTGAGTTCTATTTCTGCAAAATTGTCAAAGATCTCTGATATGACTGACTCCGCAGATATAATGAGATGTAACATTTTTCTGCCTGGTAATGATGAAATGACTAAAGCTAAGCTTCAACTAACTTTTCCTTTAAAAAAGAAAACAGAAGTGACTATTAAATGGAAATGTTCTATCTGAAGGGCCCGTTTGGGTAGCACTTATGAAACACTGTCCTGAAGCAACTCTCTGGCCCCCTCACTCAAGACCTAACCTTAATCCCACTTCAAATCTTTCCATTGGTTGTGCAATGGGTCTGAAATCTTCTGACATACCTGAAAATTAATCTTGATTCTTCCCAGTTGCGTCCTGCTCAAGCCCATCAGCTGCTAAGTTATGTGTGTTCTTCCTCTGCAACGCCTCTTCTCTTCATTACCATTGATGAGGATGAGGGCAGATGGGAACATGCTACTTACACCATCCCAGAAGACTCATAGCCTAAACCACCAGACATCCCCCATTCCATGTAACTTTTTCCTCAAAAATGTGGACTTAGAAAAGGCTTGCTTTATTCATAGCCTAAGTTATAAGCCATTTGTCCTGATGTAATTCTCCTGTGAATTTTACTGCTGCAAAATAAAAGTATGCCCAATGATCTTGCTTTAATTGATTAGCCAACAATCCTTTCTTCTTTGGTACGGACTCTAGATGAAAGTCTTTGAAAAGCCAACTCCCTTGAAATTGTTCTGGCCAGGTGCAGTGACTCACACCTATATTCCCAGCACTTTGGGAGGACCAAAGGAGGGAGGATTGATTGAGGCCAGGAGTTCGAGACCAGCCTGGACAAAATAGTGAGACTCTGTCTCGAAAGAAGGAAGGAAAGGAAAGGGAAAGGGAAAGGGAAAGAAAGAAAGGAAGAAAGAATCACTGAACCACTGTCCTAAGAATATAATAACAATTATTTAAAAAGAAAAAACAATATACACACAAGGCTTTAATTGATAGAAGAGAAAAAATGCTGAGATTGCTTGTGCTGGTTAACTGCATTTGCCATCTTCCCTCCACAGATTCATTCTCTGCCCTTCTGTGCCCTGCTCTGTGCCCAGGAAGGATGGCCTCTGTGAACTAATCCCTTAGTCTCCTGTGTCCTCTGGCTTGTGGTTTGATTTGATCATTGGGAGGTACTGGCAGGAGATCAGAAGGTGAGAAGAGAGAGAAGCTGGAGTATTTGTTCACTCTATGTTATCTCTGCCTGGCCTGGATTATGGCCATGGCTGCATTCAATGGTTATAGCTCCCCTCATCCATGACCTAAAATTGTCTCTGGGTTCTATAATCTCATATATTCCCCTATCCTTTTCAGGCCTAGCAGTGGTAAATCACTTCTGCTAGTCTCTGCCATTTCACCACCCTTTGTGGGCTCTCTCGCCTCCATCCCCTCTATAAACAGTTGCTTCATTGACCTCTTTTAAGCTCATCCCTCTGAGTGCACATTTTTCTCATGGACTCCGGAAGAGACACTACTAATCTACTTGCCTTGATGAATATAATTTTAGATTGTTTTTAAAAATAAAAGACACTTACCAATGTCACCAAGGCATTAAACAAACATCAATATCATAGGATAGTCCCATTGTATCCTGTTCTAAAACATCTTTAGAAAGAATGTTATTGGATTCATGGTATAAGAAACTTTGAGGCAGGAAGATCACCTCATCCCAGGAAGTCAAGGCTGTAGTGAACTGTGATTGTGCCACTGCACTCTAGCCTGGCTGCTGGATAACAGAGTGAGACCCTGTCAAAAAAAAAAAAAAAAAGAAAAAGAAAGAAAGAGAAAGAAAGAAAGAAAAAGAAAGAAGGAAAGAAAGAAAGAAAGAGAAGGAAGGAATGAAGGAAAAGAAAAGGAAAGAAAGAAAAAGAAAGAAAGAAAGAGAAAGAAGGAAAGAAAAAAGAGAAAGAAAGAGAAGGAAGGAAGGAAAAGAAAAGGAAAGAAAGAGAAAGAAGAAAAAAAGAAAATTTATGAATTAATATAAAATGTCAAAATGGTATCTACAATATTTTATCTTTCCAATAAGGTTTAGAACATCATCCATATACATAAAGAAAGTGTCTGCTGTGAGTTATTTTAATAATGGTTACAAAAAGATCTGAATTCATTTGGTAAAGTTCAAGTCATTCTGTTCATTCCTTGAATTAATTGTACATTTTGGAGCCATCCTGATCTATTTGCACTGGCCCACAACAACCTGTAATTCCTCTGAAACCTGCAACCAACTTATCTGATCTCTCTCTTTCTTTGCATTATCTGTGTGAAAGTACTTCATCTCTTCTAGACCACAATGAAGTAATTTCCACTTCTCTTTTCATCAAAATGCTTTACCATGAACGGTTCTGACGACAAGGACAAAGAAAAGCAGCAATGGCAGATAGAGAACATAGATGGATAATCTCACAAAAGGAGAAGAGATATAATGGAGAAGAGAAAAAATTTCCTGGGCTGGTGGCAGCAAAAATGGAAAAGCAGGCAAAGTTGTTGCAAACATTACCTCCCATATCCTTCATGTTCTTTTCATCCCTCTACCTGATCCCACAGCTTCACCCCAACTCTTTCTACCAGGTGCTCTCAGCTCTATACACCCTTGCTGTCTGTCGATCACTTGTCATGAGATAACCTCATCTCAGTTATTCATTCAAAGTAAGGTACTGAATATTATCTAAACAATATTAGCATTTTAAAGACAGAAGATAATGCTAAAATAAAAAATAAATTTCTAAGTAGGAAATTTCAGGCATCTGTGGGCATAATATTTTTTCATGAACGTATATCAATATTTCTTCATTAACTGGAATTTGGGCTCCTAATTTACCTACTTCAAAAATGCATTAAAATCAATTAACACAATGGTAAACATTGAAACTGAAATAGAGCAGGGAAGAAAATCTTTATCAAGAATCTGTGGCTTAGAAAAACTATACAAAACGGAAAACAAAACTCAACTCTGAAAAATGATGGAAGAATAAACACCAGTGATATTAAAAGTTATCTGTGGATAGCAGGGTTTTTTTTCCTTTTCTGATGATTTTCTTTTTTTCTCAAATGTTTTATAATAAATAATTTTATAGAAGAAATGGGATGAGAACATGGGGAGGCTTCTGGAGTTCTAAATGTTCTGTTTCTTGATCTGGGTCCCAGTTACATTCAGTTTATGAAAGCATATCAAGCTGTATATTTATTACAGGTGCTTTTTTTGTATTTATGTTACACTACAGGTTACTGTTTTCTTAAAAAGGAATGCTCCCATGTTTTCTAAATTCACTACTTTATGATTGAAATAAAATCATACAATTTAAGTTTGAAAGTACTTCACATGAGAGATATACTGTTATTAGTTGTTGACAATCTAGCATCTCTGAAGTGAACAAAAAAAAAAAAAACTAATACATTTCAGTTCAGTGTAGGTTTAAATGGCCTTGCAGTGATATATTTTTTCCCAGTCAGAACTAATTCCTACTATAACTGACAAGGAAGTAGGTCCACTTTTTATTTTCTTGGTATCATAACGGTAAATCCATTTCGAGAAGATCAAAATCACATTTTAAATGACATACCGTCACCTTCCTTCCTGGAACAAGAGCTGCTGTCATTGATGCAATTAAAGGCAGGTCCTCATTGAAGATGGGAAGAAGAAATATTGAAACTGGCCCAATTGTCTCATAGAACTGATGCTTATGGATTCTCTTGAATAAACATAGAAATTGACCCTCTCGGTCTTAAAACTTAAGAAAGTTACATTTGTCTTATCTGAGTTTCTTTCTCTGAAAACCAACCATCAGGCCTCCCAGATAATATAAAGGAACCACAACATACCAGATCACCAAACCTGGACAATGAGACACCAGACCCTTCACTTGTCATGATTGCCTAACCCACTGCTTGCTTCTTGTTGAGCAGTTTCTCTTCCTTACCCCTGCGATTCCTGTTTTCACACACGTTACATTTTTCCCTCCTATATAAACCCATAATTTTAGTTGGTTGAGGAGATGGAGTTGAGACTGACTGATCTATCTTATTGGCTGAAACACCCAAATAAAGTCTTCTTCCCTGGCAATACCCATTGTCTCAGTGATTGGCTTTCTGTGTGGCAGGCAACAGGACCTAAACCAAACCCCTGGTGTTTCAGTAACAATATGATATAGGAAAAGAAAATGGGACATATAATAATATGACTAACAATCCAGGGGCATCTACAGGTGATGCTGAATTCAGGCAAATATGAAGAACTGGCACAAGTTTGGACCCTTCACTTAATTGCCTGGCATAAGCCCTTTCCCACCATGTTTTCAATATTCTCATCAGACCTAAGTGTCATCAGCAGTTGAGGGAAAGGACACAGCACTTTCTTTAGCCAAACATCTCCTTACATTTTGGATTTTAGTTGACATTTTGAGTAGTGGGTGTTGTTTCTAATGTGTACACATTATAGTGATTGATAATTGTTAATGAGAGAAGTTGAGCAAAATTGATCGAATTGAGCTTTAAAATGTTTCAGGTAGGAGGAGATCTATTTATATGCAGAAATCCCTGTCTCTGATTTTATAGAAAACGTCTTTTTAAAAAAAAAAAGTTAACAAAATTTTTGTTATATACAAATGTTTAGTTATAAAGCATAAAACTTCTTATGTAAGTTGGAAAGTGTTAAAATAAACACTCATGACTACAACACATAAACAGAAACAGAGCATTGCGAGTCACACTGCATCTATGTGTTTCTCACCTCTTTCTTTCCCTCGTCTTTCCCCAGAAGTAAACACAATCTGAAATTTTCTATTTATTATTCCTTTGCTTTATTTTTAATACTTTTAAGGTTTACATATCTCTCTAAATAATACATGATTTCATTTTGCCTGCTTTTGTTCTTCAGAAAATGTTAGCATACTGTAAATAGTCTTACGCAGCTTACATTTTTACTCAGTTATATTTCTCTGATCCAGCTATATTATTATAAGCAATTATAGTTTATGTATTTTCATAGTTATATATGATTAAGTGTTCTTTTTAATACATTTTTCAGTAGTGATTTCAGTAGTGATTATATTTGTAATTTTGTACCTCTTTTTCTTTCTGATCTGATTCATCATTTCTTCTTTTTCAAAGCCCTCTAACCAGAAATTTGTCCACTTTATTAGTTTTATTTTAAAAAATACTTTTGGCTTTTGTCAATTCTTTTTTATTTTGGATTTTTCATATCATAAATGTCTGTTCCTATCTTATTCTTTGCTTATTTACAGCTTTATTATTTCTCAATCTACTTGTGAAAAGTAACTTCCTATGTAAGATGTAGTTAATAACAGTAAATACCATATAGGTTTGCTCTCTATACTAAAAACACAAATAAAGTACCTGAACAAATTAAGTTATTTGTATGTGTTTACTATTATTGCAATTATAAATATCATTTTCTTCTAAAGTGTACATTTGTATATCTTTTCATTTTTTAGTAATTAATTTTATTGTATTTTATAAAGTATTAGTCTGCCATGTATTAGGGAAAAGTAAAAACTTCTACTTCACAGATGATTTAAGAACTGCCTTATAACACTTTTTTCTTAGAGAAGGGTCTCATTGTATTGCTCAGGCTGGCCTCAAACTGCTGGCCTCAAGCATCCTCCCACCTCAGCCTCCAAGTAGCTAACAGTATAGGCACACAACACCACACTCAGCTTGCATTAGAACACTTTACCACTATTTATTCTCATCCCCAGTAATTTTTATTTTTGTCAAAAAATTTTTTTCTACTTTTTCCAGTCCCCTAAAGCATTGCTAATGTTGACTTACATAGTCAATATTGGTTTACCTTTAGTCACATTTTTAGCACTCCCTGTGCTCTTCATTTTTTCTTGTGTTTCAGAACTTCCATCGCAGATCGCTTTTCTTCTACAGGAAATACATTCTTTAAAACTTCTTAGTGAAAACATGCTAGTGGCAAAGTCTCTTAGTTTTTGTTTCTCTACACATTTCTTATATTGTTCACATTATTTAAAGGTATGTTTTCTGGGTGTAGAATTCTAGATTGTTAGTCTTCTGCACCTTCACTTAGCTATCATTTTTTTCTTCATTGCCTTCTGGCTTGAATTTGCTGTTGAGAAGTCAGCTATTAGTCTACCACACCTATATAAGTAACTCATTCTTTCTCTGCTTAAAACATATTCTGTGATTTTAGTGTTCTGAAATTTAATTCAAATGTGACTGAGTATGGTGATGTTGGGTTTTTTGTTGTTGTTTCTGTTTATCTTTCTTCAATTTATTTTCTTTTTCTTTTCTTGAGACAGGGTCTTGTTCTGTTGCCCAGGCTGGAATGCAGTGCAATCATGGTTCACTGTAGCCTCTACATTTCAGGCTCAAGCAATTCTCCCACTTCAGCCTCCCAAGTAGCTGAGATTACAGGCATATGCCACCACACCTTGCTAATATTTTTTCTTATTTTTTGTAGAGATGAGGTCTTACTATGTTCCCCAGCCTGGTCTTGAAGTCCTGGGCTCAGGTGATTCTCCCATCTTGGCCTCACAAAGTGCTGGGATTACAGGTGTGAGCCACTGCACCCTGCCTCTTTCTTCAATTTCATTTGGCCCTCTGAATCCAGATTTTAGTATATCATTAGTTCTGGAAAATTTTAAATATTTGTTTTAGGATGTTTCTCCAATTTTTTTTTTCTCCTTATAGAACAACAATCGTATGTTTTTTGGTCCATTTCTCATTTCTTTGTCAGACAAATTCTTAAGGTGGCTTCCATGGTCTCTGCCTCCTGGTGATCATGCCCTTATATTTGCCCTCCACTTGAGTGTGGGTGGGTCCTGTGAGTTGCTTATGTAGTAATCTTTATGCATTTGTGTTTAGTCTTCTTGGTGAGATCATGAGTTTTTAATTTCAATTTATATATATGTGTATATACACACACACACACGTGGTCTAAGCATTTCTTGATACTTTATTTGCTTTCTTTGTCTACTCGGAATGTTATTCATTATAGTTTCTTGCTTGCCTCACATATATTAATTTTTTTAATAAAATCATTTTAACCTATGTCTAATAATTTTCTTATCTGAAGTCCTTTTCTTGCCTGTTTCTGAGGCCTATTGTTTTGCTGAGTTTGGCTGCGTTTTCCTTGGATGCTTTCTTATTCTTTATTTAGAACTGCTTTTTTTGCAGGGGACGGAATTTATTTTTGGGGTTTTTTGAAGGCTGGAATAAGAATAATAGTGGATTCTTCCTGAGAGGATTTGTATTTGATTCTGCCAAGCTGCTGGGACACTACAAGTTTATAATCATTTTAAATTTAATTTTGACATTTTCTGGAAGCCTAATGTGATTTTGTGCTAGCCTCATTTGTCCAGCTGTTGAAATATTATGTTATTATAATAACATAATAATTATGTAATGTCCTTGACATCTCTATTTGATTATCTCAGATAACCTGTGCAAAACTGAATTCCTGAACCCAAAACTTGCTCTTCTTCCACTCTTCCCTTAGTTAGTGTTCATTTTCCAGGTGCCAAAACTTCTGTCATCAGGGTTCACACCTCTCTTTCTCCAGCAATGCAAATCAAATCTACCAAAAAACGCCATCATTTCTACCTTTAAAGTGTATCCAGAATAAAACCACGTTCCTCCTTCTCAAGTGATTCAACTCCAGTATGAGCCATGGACATCAGCTTTTTCCTTGCTTACTGCAATAGCTTCCCATTAATCTCCAAGCTTCCATGCTTACTTGAAGATTACAAGTAATTCCCTTTATAGCAAACAGGTCATTCTGTTCAAACAAAATCCACGTAGATCACATCACTCTCCAAGCTCTTCACTGGCTTCCCATCTCCTTACAGTGACTTATCAGATCCTATACTCCCCATTTCCTCTGTGATTTCACTTCCTTCCAATTTTTCCCTTGCTCAGTCAACTCTAACCACACGGATACCCTTCCAGTTCTTAAGCTCCCCACTCAGGGTCTTTTACTTGCTGTCCCTCTGTGTGGAGTGCTCTTTTCCTCAGATATCTGTCTGGCTGACTCACTTAAGTCTATCAAGACTTTGCTTAAATATTATGCTCTCAATAAGACCTGCCTGGCCACCCTAACTATAATTAAACCTCTGCCTCCTGTACTCCCAATTTTAATTTCCTGCTTGATTTCTTTCCCATGGTGTTTATCATCAAACTTAATATTTCATTTACTTATTTATTTTAGTTTCCTCTTTCTTTGATTATATTGTATTCCAGAAAAGAGGAAAAATTTGTCTGTTTTATTCACTGTTACATCTCCAATGCTTAGGAAAGTCCTGGAACATAAAAAATATTTTAAAAATATTTGTGAATGAATGTATGTTTTTCTTCTTAGCATAAAACTCATAAAGGTAATGTTTCATTGTGGGCATTTTAAAAATCTGACATACATACATCCTCTGAAACCTAGGCGGAGGTTCCCAAACCTCAATTCTTGACTTCTGGGCACTCATAAGCCCAACACCACATGTAAGCAGCCAAGGCTTGGAGCTTGCACCCTCTGAAGCCATGGCTTGGGCTGTACCTTGATCCCTTTTAGCCACAGCTAGAGTGGCTGGAATGCAGGACATCAAGTTCCATGGTTGCGCACAGCAGGAGGACCCTTGATCTGGCCCAGGAAACCATTTTTCCCTCCTAGGCCTCCAGTCCTGTGATGGGAGGGGCCATCATGAAGGTCTCTGACATGCCCTGGAAACATTTTCTCCATTGTCTTGGTGAATAACATTTGGTTTCTTGTTACTTATGCAAATTTCTTCAGCAAGCTTGACTTTCTCCCCAGAGAATGAGGTTTTCTTTTCTATCACATCATCAGGTTGCAAATTTTCCAAACTTTTATGCTCTGCGTCCTCTTGAATCCTTCACCACTTAGAAGTTTCTTTGGCCAGAGACCCTAAATCATCACTCTCAAGTTCAAGTTTCACAGACCTCTGGGGCAGGGGCAAAATGCTGCCAGTCTCTTTGCATAGCAAGAGTGACCTTTACTCCTGTTCCCAACAAGTTCCTCATCTTCATCTGAGACCACCTCAGCTTGGACTTTATTGTCCATATCACTATCAGCATTTTGGTCAAAGCCATTCAACAGGTCTCTAGGAAGTTCCAAATTTTCCCACACCTTCCTGTCTTCTGAGCCCTCCAAATCTCTGGGAAGTTCCAAACTTTCCCACATTTTTCTATCTTCTTCTGAGCCCTCCAAACTGTTCCAACCTCTATCTGTTACTCAGTTCCAAAGTCACTTCCACATTTTCTGGTATCTTTACAGCAGCACCCCACTACCTGGTACCAATTTACTGTATTAGTCTGTGCTCATGCTCCTAATAAAGACATACCTGAGACTGGGTAATTTATCATGGAAAGAGGTGTAATTGACTCACAGTTCCACATGGCTAAGGAAGCCTCACAATCATGGTGGAAGGCAAAGAGGAGCAAAGTCCTGTCTTACGTGGTGGCAGGCAAGAGAGACTGCTTTTTGTTTCAGCTATTCTTCTATAGAGACCTAGCACATAGGGTAATTGTCTTTATAAACAAAGTCATCTATAATTAGAATTATATATCTTAGAAATTCCAAATCCAGGCATTTAAGTTACCTGTTATCATTAAATCTGCCAAAGGCACAGGGGTGATTAGTTTCAAAAGGCCAACAAAGAAGGAAAGAAATTAATGTCTGTTGCTTGCCTACTTTGTATCAGTCACTAGCTGGGCAATAGCATACATTTGTGTGGTGCGTGTTTGTGTGTGTGTGCATATCCTTATAACAGTTCCATGAGAGGGGCAATATTTTCTCCATTCCCACAGGTGAGATAATTTGACAAAGATACCATAGCTAGTAAATGAAAAAGGATTATAGGCAGCTCCGTCTAATTCTAAAGCCTGTCATCCCTTCTTGTTGTGCTGTTTTCACCTAAGATTTTTTTTCACCTAAGAAACTTTTGAGTGGCAAATAGGTACGTGACAAACTCTGTCAATAACCTTAAGCTGAATCTTTGATTTCATGTCTCATGAACTCAGAAGAATCCATAGTAGTACATGACATGGGTGGATCTGTGTCTTCCCTAAGCCCACTGCTCAGCTGCCAACTTCCCTGAAACTTACAGAACTTAATAACCATATAGAGTTTAGACAAGGAGACTTCACTATAGATTATATTCTCTTATGAGCACAGGATCCACAGTCATCTTTTTTTAATGTTATAAAGTAGATTCTGTAGCTTCTCCATTCAAAACTTCCAGGGGCTTCTTGGGTAAAAGCTGTGGCCCCTTCAGTGTTATCCAAGGTCCTATGTCATATGTGAATTCCCCAAACCAGGCTCCTATCATTCTACTCCTTGCTCACATTTATCTAGCCAAACTGCTCTTACCATGCACAATCCCACCTCTTGTTTTTTCTCTGCCTGGAATGTTCTTCCCCCAAACAATCACATGGCTCACTCTATTTCTTTCTTCAGGTATTACTCAAGTATCATCTTCTTGGGAGGGCCTCCTTGACCACTCTAGCCTGGCCATGTCCAGCATCCCTCCATGTATCCATACCCAGCACTTCACCACACACCCAGCACTTCCTATTCTCCTTCTTTGCTTTATGTTACATAAACATGCCATATATTTTATGTATTTATATTGATTAGTATCTGTTCCAACTACCCTCACATTAGAAAGTGAGATTCACAAGGACAGGGATTGTGTGCATTTTGTTAAATGCTATGTAGGCAATGTCTGTACCAGTACTTCTCTATATAGTTTATGTTTAATAAATATTGATTTAGTAAATCAACAAATTTGAAAATTGAGGATTCAGCACTTTTACACCTTGTAAGTAGTAAAATAAACAATTTTGTTCTAGGTAGTCCAGTTAAAAAAGTTCGGATAGCACCTACTGAATTTTCACTTAGAAAACATAACATGTTGAACAGAAAGTAATTTTTAACTCTTAAGAAAGCCTTTAAAATTTTACAATAAAGATTCTGCACCATCACCCTTCCAGGAAAGGTGCATCAGACATAATGTTATTCATATTTAATTCTTTACCACTTTCTTTCTGAACCCTTGAGATTTCAACCTCTGAGCCAAGATTCCCTGATTGTTGGCCTATTACTAAGTGCAGAAGCGAGAATTTCCCAGACATTCTTAAACAAAATCCAATTTGACAAGATGACAACAGCCATGTGAATATTAGAACCTTTAATTGCTATAATGACACAGAAATTAAGCCTAGAAATCTCTAAAGTTATCAGAGTGTGATTTGTTTGAAATAGGTCAAAATACATTTTTTAAACATACTAATGCAGTTCAATATGTCCATATGTGTGTGTGTGTTTCTTAAACCTTTATACCATTGTCTCTTCTACTTTTTCTTAAAATATGTTTTTATTTAATTCCACTTAATGGGGTCCTTACATCAAAAACTTCAAAATGAGAAGTCTTTGGGAGGCGGAGGTGGGAGGATTGCTTGAGCTCAGGAGCTTGAGACCAGCCAGGGCAATATAGAGAAACCTCATCTCTACAAAATTAAAATTAAAAAATAAAATGGGAAGAGTTGCTTTGATTTTGCACCCAGCTTCCTGGTGTTCCGGTACACTCCTGCAGAAAAAAAGAAAAGAAAAGAAAAGAAAAGAGGATGTGAGCCAATCTCTGAAGCCTGCATGGTGTTACAGAATGAAGAGAAGGTTCACAATCCTGAGGCTTCTCCTTGATGAGGAAGAAAGAGAAGTAAGTCTGGCACTCAATGTCCCATCGTTTCATCACACTGCCCTAGAGAAAAAGGTGGGAGTTTTACCGTGTCCCAAATAGCTTTGTGGGATTGCGAAAAAACATACAATCCTCAGACTTCTCTCCCAGGAAAGAAAAAGAAGAATGGAGTATGCACACCCAAAGAAAATGTTTGAGAGGCTCCCAGAATCTCTAGCAAGGCTGACTGGTGAAGACTGCTGAAGACGGAAGAGGCATATGCTTTCTCAAAGGCAGAAACACCAATGCAGAGCTACAATTCCTTGAAGAATTGGGAAAATATAAATATAATAGGAATAAAACAATTCCCTAGATTTGATTTTAAAGGAAGAGAAAAGAACAACACTATGCTACTAGTTCTTCACCTTATATCTCTGAATTTAAAAATGTAAGAATACAGGAGAATCTCAGAGTCTAACTCTTATTTAGCCCCAAATCCAGCAAGAATGACTCTTGAACTACACAAAAGCATTGTAAGTCTTCAAATGGAAGAATGTACAAGCTACCATCCTTACTTACAAAGACACCATTTCTGAGGGAGAATAAAGTGAAGGAATAACTACAGATGAAAGTTCTATTATAAAAAATGAATACTTTGTCTAATGAAGAACATTTACCTGTTTCTATCTCTTTCTAAAATTAATCACTGCCAGTCATAGAGTCAGTCACACCATAATACCAATTTCAGTTTCAGACATTGAGGCAATTTTCCTGCTTTTCTATTTCCTGGTGTGTAGTAGATACACAATCTTCTTTGTTTTCTTCCCCTTCAATCCCATGTGAGAGTTGATCCAAGTCACTGTATATACTGGGTTGCATTCATCCAATTACAGGCCTTTATATTCCTCGAAAGAGATGTGAAACAAGAGTTTTGTCCTAATTTCCAGTGCCTACCTAATATGGAAGGAGTGTATACAAAAGAAAGCCTTTTTGAGCATGGAAGAGAATAGCATTGATTATATATTTTGAGGTCAAGATCATCTAAGTAAATTTTAAAAGGCAGCAGCTCTCAGACCCAGGGAAGGGCTAAGTGAGAGACCCATAGGGCTCCACATTCTCTCCACGGCCGCTACAGGAGAGCCCATTGACCCTCCTGCCTCCAGACTGGCATAGAAAGCTGCCTGGAGATTGTGCAGAGGCATTGCTCAAACTCACGTGGTGGAGCCCACAGGCTTCTGAGTACTGGGTAGCTGCAGCACAGCGCCATTGTAGGAGCCCATTCCCCAAGGCTCAGTATGTGTACTAGCGCTGCTATTGCCCCTGCTGGCTGCTGGGCCAGGGAGTGAGAAGAGATGCTGGGCACTCTCACATGCACCAAGGACAAATACTCCTGCCACTGCTGTGAACCCACACAATCAACACCTGCCTGCCTTCCACAAAGCTGCTTGCCTGGCTGTTCTGTAGAAAGGGGCCTGCCTTTCCTGGTGGCAAGGCTGCAGCAACCACCATTGCCAGGACTGAGTATTCTGCTGGAAATCTGGGACCAGCTGGCCCTTCCCTATCTCAGCCAGCACCTGAATCCAGGAGGCCTGAGGACGAGTTCACTGGCCTGATTACATCCCCCCACTCCAGGACTCAAGCTGTCCAGGGGCCAAGGGATGATATTGTCAATCTAATCTTGAGTGGAGGAGGAGATCCCACCATCAGAATTAAGAAGAGAGTGTGGCATGTGTTCATGCCGCGGTGCAGGAGCTGGGCACCTCATCCTTTGTGAGACTGATCCGGGAAGGGTGTGCCATGGGGTGCATCTTCTGTCTCGGGCAGGGAACCTCAGGGCCTGGGGAAGCTTTGCAATCTGAACGGCAGACTGCTTGGGACAGGACTGGCTGTCGTGGCCTGCTGCCAGTGGCCAAATGCTAGTGGGAGAACTGCTGGATTAGGCTGTGAGAGCTGGATGGGTGCTACCACCCACTAGTGAGCTGTGGAACCCCAGCTGTCCCTTTCCCCCCAAATCCCCCCTCTCCTCAGCAGGTGCTTTCGTGTGGTAGAGGTGCCTCCACCAGCCTGAAAAATTGTCCCAGTGGCAAGACAGCTGCCACCTAACCCCTGTTGGAGCCAGCACTTGTGCCTGTCACAGGGAGCCTGGACACGGGCTTGCCCAACACAGCCCCATCTGGCTTTGCTCCTCCCATCTGCCTAGTGGTAGAACACCGGACAGACAGCCCACCCATTGCCTGAGACATCCGAATACTTCTCCTGGTTTGAACAAAGGCCAAACATAAATCCTATTGCCACCGCCATAGCTGCTTCTCTCCTGTAAGTGCCACCTACAACCCCAGAGGTCAACCTGCACAGCCCATTACAACATCTGCTGGCACAATTACAAGTGCTCAGCCAGCTTTTACCCCCAAGCACCACCTACTGGCCTAGAGGTTGAACTGCATGACCCAATACAATAAGTGCTGACAGAAGTGCATGGCACTGGGGAACGAAGTAAGCCTACAAAGACCTCTGCCTTGTTGTCTTTGCAGGAGGCAGTGAGCCTGCTCACATGCCCAGTACACCACTACTACAACCAGAATCTTGGAAAACCACCACACTAAGGCTATCTATAACTAAGGAATTCAAACAGATCCTTGGCCCCATGAAAGCACCCAGAAGCAAAGCCAAATGACCCTACTCAATATACATTACAATCACACTCTCAAAGGGGGAAAAAAGTCCCATCCAAATGAAAGTAAATTCAAAAGTAAGAAATGAAAGATTCCACAAATAAGAAAGAACCAGTGTAAGAATTCTGGCAGTATGAAAACACAGGGTGTTACAATACCCCCTACGGATCACACTAGCTCTATAGCAATGGATCCTAATCAAATGAAAATTCTGAAATGCCAAATACAGAATTTAAAATATGAATTATAAGGATGCTCAATGAGATCCAAAAAAAAGTTGGAAACAAACACAAAGAAGCCAGAAAAACAATTCAGGATATGAATAAAAATTTACTAAAGAGATAAATACTTTTTAATAACAGAACTTCTAAAAGTGAAAAATTTATTGAAGGAATTAAAAGATATAGTTGAAAGTTTAACAAAAGACCAGATCAAGCAGAATAAAAAACTTCGGAGCTTTAAAACAGGTCTCTCAAATTAACCCAGTCAAACAAAAATAAAGGAAAAAGAATTTTAAACAATAAACAAAACCTTCAAGAAATATGAGGTTATGCAAAGCATACAAACCTATGAGTCGCAAGTATTCCTGAGGGAAAAGAGAAAAACCTGCAAAACCTATTTGAGGAAATAATTGAAAACTTTTTTGGTTTTGCTAGAGATTTAGATATCCAGATACAAGAAGCTCGGAGAGCTCCTGGGAGATACATTAGTTCTTTGAAAGGATAAACAAAATCAATAGACTGCTAGCTAGATTAGCCAAGAAAAAAAGAGAAAATATTTAAATAAGCACAATCAGAAATGATAAAGGAAACATTACAACTTATACCAAGAAATACAAAAGATCATCAGAGACTACTATCAGTATCTCAATGCACACAAACTAGAAAACCTAGAGGAAATAGATAAATTCCTGGAAACATAAAGCCTCTCAAGACTGAACCAAAAAGAAATATTAATAGATATCCTGAAATAATCAATAATGAGTAGTGAGATTGAATTGATAATAAAAAATATCCCAATGAAAAGAAGCCTAAAACAGACAGATTCACAGCTAAATTCTACCAGATGTACAAAGACTAACAGGTGCCATTCCTACTAAAACTCTTTCAAAAAATCAAGGAGGAAGGAATCCTCCTTAACTCATACTACAAAGCTAGTATCACCCTGATACCAAAACCAGGCAAGGACACACACACAAAAAGAAAATTACAGGCCAATATGCCTGATGAACATAGATGTAAAAGTTCTCAACAAAATACTAGCAAATCTAACCCAACAGCAAATTAAAAAGATAATATGCCATGATCAAATGAGTTTTATTCCAGGGATACAAGGATGGTTCAACATATGCAAATCAACAAATGCGATTCACCACATAAACAGAATTAAAAACAAAAACCATTTGATCATCTTAATAGATTAAGAAAAGTATTTGGTAAAATTTTTCATTTCTTTATGATTAAAACTCAACAAACTAGTCATAGAAGGGCCATAAACATAATAAACGCCATATATGACAAACCCACAGCCAACATAATACCAAATGGGGAAGAGTTGAAAGTGTTCTCCATGAAAACTGAAAGTAGATGAGGATGTTTGCTTTCATCACTCTTGTTCAACATTGTACTGAGAGTCCTATCTAAAGCAATCAGACAAGAGAAAAAAACAAAAGTATCCAAATCAGAAAAGAAGAGGTTGAATTATCCCTGTTTGCTGATGACATGATCTTTTACCTAGAAAACTCTAAAGACTATTCCGAAATACTTCTAGATTTGAGAAATGACTTCTGTAAACTTTCAGGATACAAAACCAATGTGTAAAAACCAGTAGCATTTCTATATACCAAAAATAATCAAGCTGAGAACTAAATCAAGAACTCAATCCCATTTACAATAGCTACAGAAAATAAACTAGTTAGAAATATATTTAACCAAGGAGAAAGATCTTTACAAGGAGAACTACAAAACACTGATGAAATAAATTGTAAATGACACAAACAAATGGAAAAACATTCCATGCTCATGGATTGAAAGAATCAATATTGTTAAAAGGACCGTAATGCCCAAAGTAATCTACGGATTCAGTACAATTCCTGTGAAATTACCAATGTCATTTTTTTCAGAATTAGAAAAAAAAAATCCTAAAATTCACATGGAACCAAAAGAGTCCAAATAGCCAAAGAAATCCAAAGCAAAAGGAGCAAAGCTTGAGGCATCACATTACCTGACTTCAAATTATACAAGGCTATACTAAGCAAAACAGCATGGCACTGGTATTAAAATAGACACATAGATCAATGGAACGGAATAGAGAAACCAGAAATAAAGCCACATACCTACAAGCAACTGATCGTCAACAAAGTTGTCAAAAATGTACACTGGGGAAAGAATACCCTTTTTAATAAACGGGGATGAGAAAATTGGATTGCCATATGTAGAAGAATAAAACTGAATCCCAGCACTTTGGAAGGCCGAGGCGGGTGGATCACGAGGTGAGGAGATAGAGACCATCCTGGCTAACATGGTGAAACCCCATCTCTACTAAAATTACAAAAAAGTAGCCAGGTGTGGTGGCTGGCGCCTGTAATCCCAGCTACTCAGGAGGCTGAGGCAGGAGAATGGTGTGAACCCGGGAGGCAGAACTTGCAGTGAGCCAAGATCACGCCACTGCATGAGCGAGACTCCGTCTCAAAAAATAAGTAAATAAATAAATAAATAAAACTGGACCCTTATCTCACACCACATACAAAAACCAACTCAAGGTAGATTACAGGCTTAAATTTATGACCTAAAACTATAAACATTCTAGAAGAAACTTCTTCTGGATGAAGGTCTAGGCAAAGAATTTATGACTAAGATCTCAAAAGCAAATGCAACAAAAACAAAAACAGAGAAATTTGATTTAATTAAACTAAAAAGCTCTGCACAGCAAAAGAAGCAACCAATAGAGGAAACAGACTACCCAAAGAATGGGAGAAAATATCTGCAAACTATGCATTCAACAAAGAGCCTATATCCAAAATCTACAAAGAGCTCAAACAACTAAACGAGAGGAAAAGAAAAATGTAACTTTGCTCCCCTCTCTATGAGAAAAGAAAAAAGAAAAAAACAAGCCCAGGAAAAAGGACATAAATGAACATTTTTCAAAAGAAGACATACAAATGGCCAATAAACATTAAAAAAATTAACATCCCTAATCATCAGAGGAATGCAAATTAGAACCACAATGAGATACCATTTTACATCAGTCAGAATGGCTATTATTAAAAATTAAAAAACAACAGTTGTTGGTGAGGATACAGAAAAAAGGAAAAACTTAAATACTGTTGGTCAAAATGTAAATTAGTACAATCTTTATGGAAAACAGTATGAAGATTTCGCAAAGAACTAAAAATAGAACTACCATTTTATTCAGCAATCCCACTTCTAAAAATCTACTCAAAGGAAAAGAAATCATTGTATTAAAAAAGACCCATGCACTTGTATGCTTATTGCAGCACTATTCCCAATAGCAAAATCAAGGAATTAACCTCAGTGGCCATCAATAGATGGTTGGATAAAGAAAATATGGTATATATGCACCATGGAATACTACGCAGTCATAAAAAAGAATGAAATCATGTCTTTTGCAGCAACATGGATGGAACTGGAGGCCATTATCTTAAGTGAAATAACTCAGAAACGGAAAGTCAAATACCATGTGCTCTCACTTGCAAGTGGAAGCTAAACACTTTTACACGTGGAAAAACAGAGTGGCATTATAGACATTGGAAACCAAAATGTGAGAAGTTGGGAGGGGAGTGAGGGGTGAGAAATTACCCATTGGGTACAATGTATATCATTCAGGTGATGGTTGCACTAAAAGCCCAGACTTCACCACTACACAATAAGTCTACATTTTTTTAAAAAGTACTTTTACTCCCTAAATCTATTTTTTTTTTAATTTAGAGAGGTAAACTTTCTTACTCAAAAGACAAGTATCTCTGTAGCCTAGACATTGTGCTGTTCACCTTCATCACCTGGCAGTGTACATCTTGAAGAATGTTACTCTGCAATGATAATATCAATGGGGACATGTTTTTCTTGATGAACATTTTCTTCATCTGTCCATTTATGCAAATCAGTTTTCATCACCTAAGTAGTTTTTGTTTTCTTCTGAATTGCTGTAGATTTTCTGATAATTTTCTGTTGCTATTTGCCTAGATTGAAGATGATCAGAATCATTTTCATATTGAAAATGATCAGAGTCATAAAAAGAAGAACTATTCTCTTTTCTTAAGACAGAATAATTCTACATATACAGAGAAATATACTAGGGATCCTTGCGGGAATACTGAATTGCCATACAGTAGCCAATTTATTGCCAATATATGGCCTTACAATCTATTTTTACTGTGTCTCAAAATTTTCATCACCTCAATGTCTTCATTTCTATTTATTTTCTGAGATGTATTGGCTTTTATTTTTACAAAAGGGATTTATTTTTGCCTCATTTACAGTCACATAGTGTTTTCAGTGCCTCAACATTAATTTGTAGCCCTAAAGCAGATATGGTGTTGGGAGGGGGTTGTTGTGTAAAGGTGGAAAATTCATTATCAATCTTAGATATATTTCTATATGCATGACTCTGATAACCACAAAATATTATGTAAGTAGGTAACTGGATTTGAACCAGCATGAGAATATAAAATAAATTTAAATAGATGTCAGAGAAATCCAATCCTATGATAAAATATTTTCATCAAGAATGTAAATCACAAGAAGTTTGTGGACCAAGCAATAAATGTTTCCAGGCAGAAAAGCAGTCTCTTGGGCAATTAGAACTTTATTCTCTTTAGAGAACTTAGCTTAGTGTGGCCAAGCGATATTTGCCAATGTCCTGAATATTTTCTTCCTCATCCTTGATTGTAATGACTCATTTTCTTTAGCTCCATTTCCCGTACACATGACAAATTTACTTCTGCACATAAAATTCCATAAAAAGATGCCTAAGTGCAAGTTAAAATAAATGGCATTTGCCTCATCTTGCCCCAACAAGTAAGATAATTTACTACTAATTATGCTGAACTGGTCAGATTTTTATACTGTAGGTTTTATGGGTATTTAAAGCTTATTTGAATTCTAATTAATAATGTGATCAAGTTAACAAGTGCGGCATTCTAATATTTTCTTACATAAAATATTGAAGCACACTAATTTTTAAAGCACTTTTTTCATTCCCATATTTTAAAATCCTTAGGAAAGTTTCGGTGTTCATGATTCATGTAAAAACAAAAGACTATGAGAGGATTACCGAAATGATTTTTCTAATTATTGCACCTGGTCTTAAAACAGTAATTGCAACTTAATTAGAAGAGCTACTATTGAGCAAGAGTTCACACACACTGGGGGCTTTTAACACACTTTCTAATGTTAGTCATGATCTTGGAAAGTAAGTATGAATTACAGCCCATTTTACAAGTGGAGAAACTGAGGCATAGAGAAATTAAATAACTTGCCAAAGGTGACACAGCTAAAAAAAGATGGCAATGCAGGAATGTTTACCTAATTCTTTGTGTCTACTTCCAATTACCCCAAAGTATAACTCTTGCAAAGTGTGTCCCAGATGATAAGTATAATCAATTATTTCTGCACTAGTAAAGCCTCACCTTCAATTTGTGCCCAGGTGAATTCCTAGTTTTTCTAGAATTTCAAAATATGGTCAGTGTCTGATTTCCCAGCAGCATCCCTTTGCCTCCAAATGTCCTCTGGCATAATTGTTACTTTAAATAAATTTACTGTTTATATTTTTTAAGATTTTCCCAAATATCTCATTTGGAAAGTGAAGACACTTTGTTATGTTGTAAACAATGACTGGAATTGCTGATGTATAGAAATTCTTGTTTTTAAAATTTAGTCTGTTTTATTTCAGAAATCAACATTTGGATTGCATATACTTTTTGACTTATTAATAAAACAGTTTATCCCTCCCTCAATAATTCTTTCCTCCTCTCAGATAACAATGTCTTTTTTTAGCAAATCAAGGTAATTATCATTTTAATTAATGTTGTGCTTTGCTTATAAAATATATTTATAATGGCCAGGCCTGGTGGCTCATGCCTATAATCTCAGCATTTTGGGAGGCTAAGGTTGGAGGATCATTTGAGCCCAGGAGTTCAAGACCAGCCTTGGCAACACAGAGACCCCTGTCTCTACAAAAAAAAAAAAAAATTGATTAGCCAGGCACAGTAGTACATGCCTGTAGTCCCAGCAGCTTGGGAGACTGAGGTGGAAGGATCTCTTGAGCCAGGAAGGTCAAGGCTGCAGTGAGCCATGATCATGCCACTGCACTCCAGCCTGGTCAATAGAGCAAGACCCTGTCTAAAAAAAAAAAAAAAAGAATGCATTGGTAAACAGTGTTCATAAGTAATTGTTGAAAAATAAATGAATTGTATCCATTATCATATTTTCATTTTTCAGGCTATAACTGATATTATAATATAATATGCTTTCCTTTGTATCTTTCTAATTTTATTTAGATGCTTTTCCTGGAAGAGAAAATCCTTTAGATTATGGTGGTATTTATCCTCTAACAAAGTCTTCTATGGGAAAATGTGATCGTTTTTATGGTTTGTTGAGTACCTAAAATGAGCTCTAGAAAATTCATCCTGATCCATGACCTTTGTGAGTTTACAATAGAAAGTAACATATCTCACTTTTTGTTCAACATACATACGTCACTGAAATACATAATCAAGAGGTCATTTATCTCGACACCATAACTATCTGAAACACAGTTAAAAACAAAAAACAAAAAATGTAATAAAAACAGCAACAACAGCAAAGGAACCATAGAGTATAATCTCTTCAGGGAAGCCAGAATCAATGCTGCAAGCCTTTGGTCCAGGCTCTGGGTCGTTGTTTTCTAATTACGGAGAATCTCAGACATTAGAGTTCATTTCATTTAACAGTAAGCACAATTCTAACTAGCTTCCCTTAGCCCTGTCACTGTCCTGTTTCCCTCTTCCTCCCCAGTGTATCTACTTGGGGTCTTTCAATTTTGCCTGCCTGCATATCTTTGCATCTGTGGTGACGCTGATGGAGCCCAGGTGTTTATTCTGTTTCTCCTGATCATGGTAACTACCTCCCCAGTAGCTCCGCTCTTCCATCCCCTCTAACATACTCTTCACTACGGTGGTCCCGCCGTAAAGCTATTGGAAGCACTGCCGTAAAGCTATTGGAAGCACCACCGTCCAGCTTAAAAATCCTTAATGGATTCCCGATTACATGCAGAACTGAGAGCTCCTTAGCATGGTATGCAAGACCCTTCATTCATTGGCCACTGCTATTCAGATGCCAAGTGAAGAAGAGCAGCCAAGGGGGCTGAGAGCCACGTGTAAGACTTGGTCACAGGTAGCGTGGGGATAACTTCTGGCTTTGTGCAGATATCTAATGTGGTGAGTGGCCCTCGGAGGCTGTGGACGTCTGGTCTTCTTGAGCCTTTGAGAAGGTAAAGAGTCAATAGAATTAGGAAAAGCTGTTCTTTCTTGGCCTACCAGAGTTCTAGCATCAAAAATTGAATGGTTTTATCATTTTACAATCATTTTATTTTTTGTCAAAAAAGTATAAAATTTTTATTAAATATAAATTCATGAGAGTTTTTTCAATCCCCAAAACCCAGTAACTTTTATTGCTTTAGTAGAAAAAGTATTATATTGGGATTATTTTGAAAATTGCATGCCAATACCTAACACTGTTGTCTTGTTAGTTTCCTTGAGCTTTTATAGAGAATATATTGGAATAATTTTAAATATTTTACTACAGAAGTTTTTATATATATAGACAACTTTCAAAACAACATCATGGAACATTTAAAAGCTCAGAAATAATTTGAGGCAAGGTTTAAGCAAATAAAATCACTTGGTAATATCATTTTAACAAAATTATTCAACTTTTCTCCAAAAGAAAAGTGCAGTATCATTTCCTTTGTCTTTTTTTACCTTTTAATTTAGGTTCAGGGGTACATGTGCAGGATGTTCAGGTTTGTTACATAAGTAATGTGTGTCAAGGGGGTTTGTTGTACAGATTATTTCATCAGCTAGGTATTAAGCCTAGTATTCATTAGTTTTTTTTTTTCTGATTCTCCTTTGTCTTTTTGTTGATGATTTTTGTTAAGTATATAGACGCAAGGAAGATAGAAATCAGAACATGATATCTTGAATATTCTCCATTATTCTATAACATGCTCCTTATTTTATTTTGGCTTATCTTGTCTTGTTTCTAAGGCAGATACTTCATGTTAATTGCAGATTTTCCATAGACGGCAAAATAGATTTTTTTAAATGATACATGGTAGCTCCATCTTCCTGCAGGTCACAAGGCAACCTAAGGGTATTGGGTAACCTGTGGCTATAAATTTAAAGTATTTGAATTTAAAGTATATGAATTTAAATTATAAACTTATACTTTAGGGATTGACGAATTAGCATTGGCTTAAATTTTGTTAAAATTATGCTTAAGAGTAATATAAAAGTAATATTCTCTTTGTAAGGCAGGAAAGCAGGCCAAGGGACTCAACAGCCTCTCATTGGAGTTTTCTCTCTGATTATCCCAGTACTTCACTCTCGCTCAAAATGGTTACTCCAACCACTCTTATAGCATAACCATAATTTAATGTAATATGAATAACCATATTAGCCACAGGAAAGACATTACACATATAAAATTACAGGAAAGCTGTTCCCTTACCAATAGTAGGAACATCTAGCCTTCCCCATCAGGATGCTTCAGCTACAACTGGAAGAATAACAGACTAAAAGTAGTTCAACAATAGGAGTTTAGTAAGTCATATAAACCAAGTCTGGTAGTAGAAAGTTTTAGGGAAATCCGGCCCTTCAAAGAACAATCGGGGACCTAGGCTTGTTCTTTCTTTTTTTCTCTACTCTCTTTGGAATGCCTGCAAAGTAACTCTTCATAGTTGCAAAATTGATGTTATGCTTCTAACTATAATCATCATGTTCGCACAAGATGATAGCCAAAGAGAAAAGTCCATTTTCTCTCTCTCTCCACCTTCCCCCTTTCCTCGACTCTCAGTATAATGGAAGGTGTAAGGACTAAAATAAAGGCCAAATATTATGTATTGGTTTGACATCTCATGAAAATGCTAGAGCCTCCTATGGCCCAACTAAAATTCTTCCTCCCCACTCTGCTGCCACAGATAAGGTCCCCTAGCGAAAAGACCTTCCTTATCAAGGTGACCAGACACAGCTCCTATTCACGGTTGAGTATCAGGTTTCAGTTCCCTGACAGCCCACAGGATTATTCAAACAAGCCCGTCACATACCCCCTCAGGAACCAGGGGAGAACCACATCCTGTTGATATGACAAAGCCTGCCCCCTACTACCCCTAGTTGTTCGCCGTGGTCCCAAATGCAACACCTTCCCATGTGGCCAGGTGTGGCATGGGCTCCCCTCCACTCCCCTCCTCCTCCCCTAGAGCTATGAGTATATGTGGCCAATAAACTGCTGCAAATCTCACCTGCCCAGCTGTCTTTATATCTCTAGAGAGGGAATTCCTCACTCTCTTGCCAAGGGAGTGAATTGAAGCCAATTTTTAAAATCCTGGAAGGAAATCATTCCCTGAATTCCCTCAGAAAACTTCTATTTTCTTATGTCTCATCTACCAGAAAAAAATCAGAGTCAGCCCGGAGCTAGTCACCAGCAAAGAGGACTGTAATGATTATGACTGGCTTAGACTAGTCAGGCAGCACCCTCTGCAAAGTGCACAGAGCTGCCTGCCATCAGGACACAATTGGGGCTCTGTTAGGGAAGAAGAGGGGAAGCCCTCACACTCACCTTTTAGTATTACTAGGATTGTCTCTGCAAAGGAGAGCAGCACTATCAGGTCTGCTTCTAACATGGGAAGTCTGGTTCTTTTCATTCTGCCTGTCCCTGTAGTGGGTGTAGTAGTAAATCAAAGGTGAACGGCTGCCAAGGGGATGCAAAGAGGGATAGGCGATATCAGTATAAACACTCTGTTTGCATTTAATCCAGTCAACTTCTATGTGTGAAAGATATTAGCCTCACTCTGCTGATGGAGAATTAAAGCTTTGCACTAAGTTCAAGGGCACCACATACTAAGTAGTGGATTTGGGATTCAAATGTGGGTCTGTCTGACCACAGAGCTTAAGCTCTCTTGTCACTACACAGATCAGGTGGGCTGAGGCATGAATCTCAATGTCACAGGAGGCTGCTGAAGGCGAGAAAATAAGCTGCTGACACTAGAAAACTTGCTTTAGTAGCATGAAATCCAACCAAATGAGGCCCTGGGGGTTTCTTTGGGACAAGAAAATAAGAACCACTGGAGTAAAGTGAGTTTTCTACATAGATATATCGAACTTACAAGCCAGCTCTCAGTCATCTGGGAACTGATTACACAATCTGAAGATTAAAATTCACCTCTGCTTCCTCTTCTACCTGAGCCCTACATTTTGGTCATTCTCCTAAACAGAAAAGAAGTACATAAATATGCTACTCAAATCAGTCACCTTGGTAATCGATTAATAGATTTGATAAATTTTCTCTAAGGGAGAAGAGTTCATGTAAATCGCTTTGAGGATATCTATGGATTCTGAGTCATAGCTTTTTTAAAGCGGATATAATGTGTTTATTTTAATTCAATAATTCTAGTCTTTGTTCCAGTATTTTAAATCATTTCCTTTCAAAGCTCTCATTTGAATCTACTTCATAACAGAATTAGTAAAGTAAATGAGAAGATAAAGAAGTAAGCATATTTGTGTAATCAAATTAAATTATGTATGATTTTAAAATAAAAAAGACAAAGCTAAGTGTAGTAGGCTGAATAATGACTCCTATAGAGACCCACATTGTAATCCCTGGAACCTGTGAATGTTGCCTTATAGAGCAAATGAGATTTTGCAGATGTGATTAATTTAAGGATCTTGAGTTGGGGAGAGCAGCCCGGATTATCCAGGTGAGCCTTAAATGTAATCACAAAAGTCCTTATAAGAGGGGCGCAGAGGGAGATGACTTTCTGACTACAGAAGACAGGCCAGGTGCTATGGGAAGCAAAGATCGGAACGGTACGCTTTGAAGACGGAGACAGAAGTCACAAGCAGAGGGACACAGGCAGCCACAAGAAGGTGAGAAGGGCAAGGAAACAAATCCTCCCCCTCAGAGCCTTAAAAAGCCCTGCTGACACTTTGACTTTAGCCCCGTGAAACTGATTTCAGACTTCTGAGCTCTAGAACTGCAGGAGGTAAAGAATAATTTCTAACAAGGCAGAAAAAGAAAGACTTGAAGACAAGTAAACTGATTTTGAGTATCAGGTCCTCCAGTCATTAGCTGTGTCACCTTGGATAGATCAGCAGTTTAGAAGGCAAGTATTAAACCTCTCTGAACCTGTCTATTAATCCATAAAAGGGGTGATGACAATAACTGTTGTATTAGAGTTCACCAGAGAAAGAGAACCAATAGGATGGATATACAGAGAGAGATTTATTTTAAGGAATTATCTCCTGCAATTTTAGAAGCTTGACAAGTCTAAAATCTGCAGGGTAGGCCGGCAGGCTGGAGAGTCGGGGAAGAGTTTCAGTGTGGGTCCACAGGCAAACAGCTGGCAGAATTCCTTCTTATTAGTGGGAGTCGATCTTTTTCTCTTAAGGCCTTCATCTGATTGGATGAGGCCCATTCACATTATGGAGGGTAATCTGCTTTACTCAAAATCTACCAATTTAAATATTAATCTCATCTAAAAGTACTTTCATGGAAACATCTAGAATAATGTTTGACTAAATATCTGTGTACCATAGCCTAGCCAAATTGACACACAAAATTTACTGTCACAAGCACCTGATGGGATTATTATGAAAATAAATGAGAGAATATATGCAAAACACAAAGCAGGATAAAAACATCTGATACTATTAACATTACTGCTCATGAAAGGAAACATGATATACTACCAAAGGGCATCAGTTTTGTGATGAGACAACTCTGAATTCAGATTCTAACTTGATCACTCACTGCATCCATCACTTTATGATCTTAACCTCTCTGCCTATCAGCTTCCTCCTTTATAAAACATGATTTTTGAAACCTAGCTTATTTTGGCATGTGAGAGTTAAATAAAATATTAATTCAATGAAAAAAGTATTTTGCTAATTGAAAACATGTGAATGTTCCTCTTTCCCCTCCATCCTCCCCAGTTGTGCCCCTCTTAGCTTCACTAGACTTTGCACCCCTGTGGCTTCCCGTGATGCTATTGCCCAACTGAAAGGACCTGAGGAGAAGGACAATAGAGAGGAGAGTAAGGTCTAAATGTTTACCATTGAGTGTCTTCACTAAAAACATAACCCTCTGGGAAAAACATATTTCAATAAACACTATTTTAACATAAGATTTCATTTTATGAAGTGACTCCCACATCCTGGCTGATGGCCCATGCTAGCTAGCGAGGATTTGCCAATCTGTTTTCAAAAAATTCTGTTAAGAAAAAATGTTATAGACAGATGCATTCCCAAGACTGTATATGCTGGAGTCAGCCAATTTGGCAATTACATTGTAATTTTCATTCCATATTTATTCTTTCTACTGTAACGGTATCCAACAAGATTTCAGTGAAGGGTAAAGAACTAGAGAAGTGGAAAGAACACTGGCTCCGGGGTCATTTTGAGCCTGGTTTGGATCCAAGTTCAGCCACTTTTGAACTGTGTAACCCCAAATAAGGCTCCAGGGCTTGATTTCCTCTTCTAAAAATGGAGATGATGATAGTGCTACTGTTCCAGATGGTTGCAAGAGTTAGAAATAATAACTGCGAGGTATCTGGCATGTAAAAAAATAAATGTTCTGACAATACACTATTGTCATCATAGGGAGTTTTCTAGAGTCTGGAAAGGACTCTAAGAGATAGGTTTTAGTATAAGGGATATCAGAAAATCTCAGCAAACTGTGGAGTAAAGAATAATAGGTTGAGCTCAGTGGACAGAACTGGCAAATGAAAATAAAACAAGTAAAGTCTCTCCTCCTGAGAAAGGTTCATTTAACTAAAAACCAAAGTTAATGAAGCATTTGTGAGACTCTTAAGTTTGTTATAATACAAAGTCCCTAATATCTAAAGAACTGAAATAAAATTTCAACAATTCCTGGCTTTTCTACTCTGGCTAGAAAAGAACTTCTTTCCTTGGCATCCACAGAATCTATGTGATGAAGTAGAAGCGGACCCACGCTGGGATTGAAGGCCAATGGCTTCTAGTTTAAGCTCCGGCAGTGAGTTACTGCACGGTAGAACAGACAATTTCCCAAGAAAAGAGTAAACAAAAGAAATTTGGAATCACTCACCCAAGGATACATATATCAGAATCAGTTTTATTATAAATAAAAGGGAACCCAAAGGAATTCTGGCTTAAGCAAGATAGGGTAGAGAGGAGATAGTTGGTCCAGAACTTGTTTGGTGACTCCACAATCATTATCCATTCTAATTTTGCGCTCTCTGTCTATATTTCATTCTCTAGATTGCTCATGGATATCTACTAGGATATCTACTGGATATATTGTTAGGATATAGATATATTGGCAGATACCTACTAGGATATCTACTGGATATATTGCTAAGATATATTACTAATACCAATAGCTAAAATATCTAGAGGACAAAAGAAATCCTGTCATGTTTAGCGCATTTTTCTAGTCATCAAATATTTACTGAGCACCTGCTATGAACTGGGTACTGTTCTAGGTACTAGGGACACATTCTAGTAGATAATAAGCAAACAATCAAATAAATAATATGTGGAATGCCATGAGAAAAACATAAATGCATGAATGCATGTTGTACCACTCAGAGTCCTACATGCAGATGGCTGTATCCAGTAGTTGTCTCAGCAGGAAGGGATCCAAGAGCTGATGGAGAACTCACAGAAAACCTCCAGAACTATACTATAAAACTGATCTGAAAGGAAGCTGCAGCTGCTGCTGCCGCCACTGACCTTTACACCACACTGCCTTTGACACAGGCAAAGGCTGCTTTTGCTCCAGCCAACACGGAAGCTTGGGGCTCCTGCTGACACTTACATTGGCAAAAGGAGTGCCCATGTTCAGCCTGCTTGTCACACAGCTGCCTTCCAAAACAAAGCCTTCCATCTGATCAGTGGTATCCGCACTCCTCTGGTGAGGGGGGCTGGAAATTCCAGATTTTTTTTTAATTCTGCATTCGAAAAATTGGAGTTTACATTAGATTCGCAATATGGGAAACTACTAAAATGAGAAGGGGGTATGCAAAATATTTGGGAAAATCATACATGACAGATATCCACTGTTGAGTAAAGTAAGCTGGAGAGTAAGGGGGTGTTAATTTAGATGGTGTGGTCAGGGAAGACTTCCTTGAGAAGGCAGTATTTGAACACAGACCTGGAGGAAATAAAAAAGCAAATGCAAAGGCCTTGAGAAAATAGCATATTTGGTATACCTGAGCAACAGAAAACAGATCAGTGTACCCAGAGCAGAGTTATTGAGGGGGCTAGAGAGAGGAGACAAAGTCAGAGGATAATGAAGGAGGCAGTCAATCAGGAAGTAGTAGCATTTTGTTGGCTATGATAAGGAGGCATTTAAAGCCAGTTTCTCCATCCTATTAGTTTAAGTACAGGCTAACTAAATATAAGTTGGAGGCAGGGGAAATAATTCAATATTCCTTCTATCATGCCTAACATCGGTGGCTTTCAGGACCCTTGTCCTTTGCCAGCTCCCTCCTCCAATCCGCCCTCCCCCAGGCCAAAGTAAATATGCTTTTATATTGTCTACATTGATTTGATTCCCAGTTTTCTTTCTTTCAAGGTCTTCTTTCTTATTTTCTGTATCATAACCTGTGCTCCAGTAAGGAACTAGTTGAAATGGGACAGGACACCAGAGAGTTATTTATAGAAGGTGAGGCCGTATTAGTCCATTCTCGCACTGCTATGAAGAACTACTTGAGACTGGGTAATTTATAAAGGAAAGAGGTTTAATTGGTTCATGGTTCTGCAGGCTGTACAGGAAGCATGGATTGGGAGGCCTCAGAAAACTTACAATCATGGCAGAAGGCAAAGGGAAAGCAGGCACGTCTTACATTGGATGGAACAGGAGAAAGAGAGTGAGGTGGAAGGTGCTACACACTTTTAAACAACCAGATCTCTCAAGAATGCACTTATTGTTATGAGGACAGCACCAAAGGGGAAATGCACTCCCATAATTCAAACACTTCCCACCAGGCCCCATGTCCAACACTGGGGATTACAATTTGGCAAGAGATTTGGGCAGGGGCACAGAGCAAACCAGGAAAAGAATTCATCCTAAGGAAAGTGAGAGTCAAGTCACACTAATTAGATTCAGAGAAAAGTGGGTAAGGAGCGAAGGGATGATTTAGGTACCACCATTTCTGGAATGAAGATTCTTCTTAGATTAATCCACCCAGGACAGGACTCATTTGTGCCCTAAGGCATACAACTATAATTTTAAAAGAGTGAAATACTCTAAGATCTGCACTGGTGCAAGATGGCAACACACTGATCCCAGCAACTTGTGCAGTGGTGAGCAAGGACAGGAATGACCTCTGAAGAGATAAATGAGTTATAGAATAGATATTGGCAGTAACCAAGAACAGGGTTTATATTTAGCACACTATGTTAGAGCTGCCTCTTTGGACATCATTAAAAACAGAAAATATTGGCTGGACACAGTGGCTCATGCCTGTAATCCCAGCCCTTTGGGAGGCCAAGGCGGGTGGATCACCTGAGGTCAGGAGTTCGAGACCAGCCTGGCCAACATGGTGAAACCCCATCTCTACTAAAAATACAAAAATTAGCTGGGTGTGTAGGGGGACGCCTGTAATCCCAGCTACTTGGAAGGCTGAGGCAGGAGATTCACTTGAACCCGGGAGGCAGAGGTTGCAATGAGCTGAAATTGCACCATTGCACTCCAGCCTGGGTGACAGAGTAAGACTCTGTCTCAAAAAAAAAAAAAAAACGCAGAAAATAATCATAGAAACCTAGTGCAGGAAATGAAAAACTTGGCTAACGTGAGGCAGCAAAAAGGACCAGTTTATGAGTCAGTGAAATTAGATTTGCGGAAATCCAGCTCTACTTGGAACAAATATAAAAGCTTTTAGTCTCCTTTGAATGGGAAGGACTGAAGCCAGAAAAATGACAATGACCCTCTGACATTACACAGGTTATATGAAAATCATGCCTAAATATTAGAAGTTAGGGCAATTCCTTCATGATTTAACAATATGTTTCGGACATCTTGAGGAAAGAAGAGACTTGTGCAAAAAAAAGTCTAGGGCTTGGGATGGGGATTGGAGGTAGTTATTGATATCCTATAGTTAATCTCAGTTGCTCTGCTTCTTCCTCAAAACAAAATTATTTAGATCACAAATCTATTAACAACTAGGTAGAAATGCAAAGCCTTTGACTAGTTGTTCAGGCTGTGCATTGAATAAAGACACTACATCCAAGGGATATATTTCACACCAGTGCCAGAATTAAAAATTTGCTTTTGTAACTCTTCTTGCTATAGTTAACAGTTGCTTCGGGGTAAAAGTCATTTTTTTCCTATGTCTAGGAATTTGGTTTGTATATGAGATAAATAAGTATAAACCAAAGCCAAATAGCCTTCAGGCTACCTTTATTCTGAGAAATAACCCTTCAGGGCTTGCTTTGCTCCAAATTAAAGAATGTATTTGGTTCAATTTTCCTTCTTCAAGTCAAGAAAGCAAATGGCAACCAAATGTCCCAGCAGTGGAGAGCTTATTTAAGTGACCTCTTTATTCTATCCAGCAGGCTACCATCAGAAAGCCCTCCTTTTCCAGACCTTGTCATCTTTACTACTCAGAGAACCAGGATTTCTAGGCAACCCACACTGCTGGGACAGCTTTGGAGCTAGGCAAGCAAGGATCTAGCCAATCCCAGGATCACAGAGGGAAAACTCTGACAACTGCCACTTGTTCCCAAATGTTCCATATTTCTTCTGATTCCCTGTGAAGCCTTGACCTCCTAGAATCCTCAAGCCTCTGTGAGTACATTGGACATGGGGTGCTGGAACACTCATTATATAGGCCCCTAATACTTAGAGCTTCAAGCCTCTGTGTCAGCTGCTCAGGGCCATACCACTTAAACACTGAGCAAACATGCAGTTTATTGACTTCATCAAGCCTCTGACACTAGTTGGACCTCAGCCTGCCAAGGCCCTTGAATCAAAAAGAGTCAACCAAATTACATCCTTTCTCTGTGTCACCTTCAACCACTGGTTTAAAGCCAACATTCCAGACCACTGTGATCTCATTCAGTCTGTGCTTTGTTAACTCTAGTATCCCTATGAATGTATAAGCATTCCTGACCATTCATCTTGCCTACAATAAAAATGTCAGTTGCCCTAATTTTCACACTGTCTGTGGGAAAGCAATGTGCTGCTTCTGTTTGGCTTGATTAGATGGCATTGATCCCCCAACTTCTGAGGAACTGGCCAACACTAATGGGAGTCACATTGCTTGAGGTCTCTGAGTAGTTGTTCATACTGTGCATTGCATAAAGACTCTAGTATTTATGCAAATGTACATAAATACTGATTTGCATTATTTGCATATTTGCATTATTGCAAATCAGTAGCCATCCAAATGTCCATACTTTTTGCCCATTGGGATTACTCAACAATTGTCTGTTGAAAGAATGTATGCAAATGAATGTATAAAAATATATTTCTACATCTAGACTTGAAAAGTCTATCTTGTAGTGCCAAGAACAGAAAGAAAATAAGCATGTATTGATCTCTGCTGAGATCAATGTCTTATCTACATTATTTCAGCCAACCATATAAATTAGATATCATCCTCACCCACCATCTTACCAATGAGGAAAGTGAAGTTCAGAGAGGTCATTTACACGGCTATTAAGTAACAGAAGTGGAGTTTAAACCCAGATCTATCTGTCTTCAAAGCCCCCACTTTTTCTATAATAAATGCTTCATGCCGACTTTTTAAGAGCTATAGTGTATTTTGAGGATTTTTAAAGAGTTTTTTATGAGGGATGACATTTTTTTAAAAGCCTGTTACATAGTAAATGAACTGAAAATGGTTTCCAAGTGAGACAAGATGGCAGGGGAGGCCATCAAGAAGGTACTGACTCGGCTTCCTGCTGACCTCCGACTGTGACGCTGGGAAGGTGTGGAAGAGGAACGAGTTGATAAGCTGGGGGGGAGTCCACTGTCACTGAGTCCACTGCTCAGGGCCATACCACTTGAGCACTGAGCAAACATGCAGTTTATTTACCTCATCAAGCCTCTGACACTGCTTGGACCTCAGCCCTCCAAGGTCCTTGAATCAAAAAGAGTCAACCAAATTACGTCCTTTCTCTGTGTCACCTTCAACCACTGGTTTAAAGCCAACATTCCAGACTACTGTGATCTCATTCAGTCTGTGTTTTGTTAACTCTATTAATATCTTAGTATCTCTATTAACGTATAAGCGTTCCTGACCATTCAGCCTTGCTTACAATACAAATGTCAGTTGCCCTAATTTTCACATGGTTTGTGGGAAACCAATGCACTGCTTCTGTTTGGCTTGATTAGATGGCATTGATCCCCCAACTTCTGAGGAACTGGCCAACACTAATGGGAGTCACATTGCTTGAGTGCAGTAGGTCTCTGAGCGGTTGTTTATACTGTGCATTGCCACGTCTGGTACTGAGCAGTTAATGATTATTCACTCAAGTGTTTAGATGTAGGCTTTGCGTACAAATTGCTTCAACTACATAACTAACTAACTGAACTTCTTGAGAAATTAGAAACTTAAGCTGAAATGTGGTTGAGTATTTATATGCACTATGAGGCTAGTTTTTCACATTCTTTTAAAGTTAAGGGGCAGGGGAGGCAGTGGTTACTGAAACCAGTAAAGAGATGCACTATGTAAGTTATCTGGTATGATATAAAGACATTTGATTAAATTTGGGTGATTTAAAACATTGTTTTCCAGAATGAAAATCACAAAGATTCACTTTCGTGAAAACGTTTGCTAGGTATCCTATTATCTCCAATTAATTAAAAACAAAATTTAAAAAAATGAATGCATCCCCCTTCTCCAAATAAAACAAAGCTCTAATTTTGTCTGTAAACTGAAGTTCAGATCACACATAATTTTTATCTCAGAATCCTTTGGGCTAACATTGAGGACTAGAACAACCAAAACTATTCAATTATGATTTTTTTAAAGAATGATGTTTTAAAACTTACCAGTCAGGCATTAGAAAAGTTATCAAATCTTTTCACAGTATCAGATTTGGCAAATTTGCATCAAGGTAACGTGGCAAAAGTCATGTAATTCAAACCGTCAACTCATTTGTCTCCCTTATATCTTCTTTCACATACTAGGTGACTGAGTAACATGCATTAACTTGTATTCTGAGGGAGGAGCAGATCTTTATGAGACACTTGACTAAATGACCGTGAAAGAAAATAAGGCACTTTCTTTTCTTTAGACTTATTCCAATACTTAATCTACTATGCAATAGACATTCACCGTTTTGTATCCAGCTAGCTTTAGTTTAATAGCCACTGCTTTGTCTTTCTGTTACACATACAGTTTTGATTTATTTACAATATATGCTGTGCCATTTTGATTTTTATGTTGTTTGGTTGGTTGAATAATTCGTGACACTTGAGGTGATAGTTGTTAAAAACAATACCAGTATTTGATCCAGTTTCATCTCAACTATGTTATACCTGGACATTTTAGATGTTTATCAGAGGTCTTTTGAGGGAAGAAAGGATATGTATGAGATAATAAATGTGTGACATTTATGGGTAACGTTGGCTCTGAGCAAACTTTTGAAAACTCAGTTGACAAAATTTCGGATCAACTGAAAAAAAGCATGACTTTTGAAATCTCTGAACGCCTTGGTTCTCAGTATTATCATTTCTTGAATTTATTTCTCATTAAAATATGTAGTTTTTAAGACTTTTTTCTAAAAGTATTATGTAATTTTTTTGGAGTGGGTAGATGGGAGTGTCGCTTGTATGTTATCGTACAGTTGACATATATTTTTGTCTATTCTTTATTATCTTAGTAATTTCATGCTATATATACCATAAGCAACTACTATACCCTATGAGAAACATGTAAGATAATGTATTTACAGCCATTGTTACAAGTTTATAATGTATTTTTCTATTTTGTTTTATATGTATGTTATATAACATTCAAAAAGAATTTTGTTCTTGACTGAGGAAATGATACAAAATGCAGAATTCACAATTTTGATAACTGAAAATTGCCAATTGTTTTGCAGTACTTTATTATATTGGGTGTCTTGTCTTTTTTGGGGCTTTTAGTTAGCTAATGAATGGCTACATTAGCACTTTTGGGTTTTAGTTGGGATTTTACATAGCTTACATTTTAATTCTTTGGTTCTGTGCTGTTTCTGTTAACCCACAGCACTATTTTAATAAATGTTATTATACCAACCTACTAAAAAAATACATATGTTACTTGTCACTTCCAGGTTGTAAAGATACCAGATATACCCTATTTGTCAGATAAAGCTTAGAATTTTCAGTGAGAGCCTGGAACATAGCAGACACTCTAAATATTTATCAAATATACTAAATAAATAAGGAAATAAATGTTTTTCTTTTATATATACACTGGAAGTGAGGGCCACAAATGGAAAAATAAAGCACATATCTTTTTCTTTTTCTTTCTTTAAAGATCATTTTAGTCATTGATGCAAACTACACCTTCATATATATGACAGTCTCTTGTTCAAAGTCCACAGGTAACCATAGTAGCAGAGTGGTAGTGACTTCATGCAGGCATAAGGCATCCTACTGAGAAGTAAATAAGCTACCTAGTTAACAGTATTGATTAGCTATAATTACTTGACTATGATTTTTATATAGTCTCCCTTAAATTATCAAATAACCAAAGTGCACCGCAGTTCACTTGATCAATAACTGTAAAGTCAAAACAGATATTCTAAACTTTGCCTGCAACAAAATTATTTTATAAGTCAGCAATCAGCAAGAAGTTTAAAAGAGAAGTTGCCAGAGCTTCCTTCTTATTATGCTACCTAAGATAATTACCCTACTTTCTTTGTCTCTGGGCATTAATAAAAATATATTAATGTTTAATGATGATGGCAGTAGTAGCTAAGACTTATTGAGCACTAACCAATTTGTACTTTACCTACGTTATCTCATTTAATCATCATCTTATAAGATTGTCTCATCTCCATCTCACAGATGGCGAAAAGTGAGCTTCAGACTTGCCAAGTAAGACAGGTAATAATAAGTGTCATTCCCAGAGATCCCAAGCTGAAGCAGTCTTATTCTTATGGAAACAGGCTTTCATAGTTTCATCAGTTGACCAATTTTCAAAGCTCTGTGAGCCATTTGTAGAGAAAACATCAGAACTGTAAGAGCTAAGTCCCTCTAGGTGAGTACCCTTGTGCAAGTAATTTGATGAAATAATAATATTAAACACAATTTTTTCATTTGTTTATTGCCTGGGATATAAGTTTCATGATGGCAGAAAACAGGTCTCTCATCTTCAGAGCTGGATTATCTTGCCAGGCACATAGTAGGTGCTCAATAGTTATTCAGTGAGAGTGTGGGTAGACAAATAAATCATGTACTGTCAAAAATTATACATTTCACAGAAATATGTTTTTTTATTTTAAATTGCTAAAGATGTACCTGGTAAACATTCAAAAAGATGTACCTTTTTGAATGCCGCAGAATAGTGAATATAGCTTAAAAATGGAAATTTGCTTTTATTTAAGTGAACATGTAGTAACACTGTGTAAAACATCATTTGTCATAAAGAAAATATTCTTATAAATAGTTCACACAATTTTAGATTTTGGAAAAATTTCAAAAAAATAAATTAAAAAAAAAATTTTAATGACCAAACAGCCAAAACAATCTTGAGGGAAAAAAAAACAAAACTAGAGGCCTCAAAAGTTCTGATTTTAAAATATATTTCAAAACGATAGTAATCCAAACAGTAAGGTACTGGTAGAAAGACAAACATATAGTCCTGTAGAATGGAATAGAGCCCAAAAATAAGCCCTTTCATATATGGTCAAATAATCTTTGACAAACATGCCCAGGCTATACAACGGAGAAAGACTAGTCTCTTCAATAAACAGTATTGGGAAAATTAGATATCCACATGACAAAAAATTCGTTAAATTCTAATTTTAAACTATATACAAAAATTAATTCAAAATGGACCTAGCCATAAGACCTGAAACTATAGAACTCCTAGAAGAAAACATAGGAAAAAAGCTTCATGACATTAGTCTTGGCAATAATTTTTTGGAAATGACACCAAAAGTACAGGTAACAGAAGCAGAAATAGACAAATGAACTACATCAAAATTTAAAGTGTGTGACAAAGGAAATAAACAGTAGAGTAAAAAGGTAACTTACAAAATAAGAGAAAATCTTTGCAAACCATATATCTAAGTGGTTAATAACCAGAATATACAACTCAACAACTGCTCAACAAATAACCTAATTAAGAGATGAGACTGGTGGCTCACTCCTGTAATTCCAATTACTAGGGAGGCTGAGGCAGGAGGATTGCTTGAGACCAGGAGTTTGAGACCAGCCCTGGTAACATAGTGAAACTGTCTCTAAAAAATAAAAAATTAGTCAGGTTCAGTGATCTGTGTCTGTAGTCCCAGTTACTCAAGAGGCTGAAGCAAGAGGATTGCTTGACCCCAGGAGTTCAAGGCTGCAGTAAGCTGTAATTGTGCCACTGTACTCCAGCCTAGGCAACAGAGAAAGACCCTTTTTTTTGGTGGCGGGGAGGCGGGGGAAGGAAATGGACAAAGGACTTGAATAGACATTTATCCAAAGAAGATATACAAATGCCCATCAAGCAAATGAAAGATGCTAAACATCACTAATCATCAGGAAAATATAAATTAAAACCACAATAAGATATCACCTCACAATTGTCAGGATGGCTTCTATCAAAAAAAAGAAAGAAAATAAAACAGAAAATAACAAGGGTTGGTGAGGATGTAAAGAATTTGGAACCCTTGGGAACACTGTTGGTGAGAATGTAAAATGGTTCAGCTACTATAGAAAACATTATGGAGATTCCTTAAAATATTAAATATACAATCACCATATGATCCAGCAATCCCACTTCTGGAAATAGTCCCAAAAAAATTGAAAATATCAAAGAGATATTTGCACACCCATGTTCATTGCGGCATTATTCACAATAGCCAAGAGTTGGAAGCAACCTAAATATATATGACAGATGAATGGATAAATAAAATGTGATATACATAACATATAGTGGAATATTATTCAGCTTTAAAAAAAAGAAAGCCCTACCAAATGCTACAAAACCTTTAGGACATTACACTAACTGAAATAAGCCAATTATAAAAAGATAAATGATTCCACTTATATGAGATATCTAAAGTAGTCAACTCTTGGAAACGGAAAACAGAATGGTGGTTGCCAGAGGCAGAAAACATGGGGATAATGGAAGATGTTAACAGATACAGAGTTTCAGTTTTGCAAGATGAAAAAGTGCTATGGACCTGTTGCACAACAATGTACATATAGGTAGTGCTATTATACTATACACATAAAAATGGTTAACATGGTAAATTTTATGTTTTTGCCACATACAAAAACCCATATAATTGCCAACTTCTCATTATGTAAAACATGTATATTGTTTTTAAAACCAAACAATCAACCAACCCTCTACTTCATTAGCCTTTTATAAAAGATAGTACATTTTACAACCAAATAACAGACACAACCTAATCTCAGAGTAAAAGATACCACTCTGGACTGGAGCTCACCTCTCCCGGCTGTGGGATGCTGAAGCCATGCAGATGCAGAGCAAAGCGGGCAGCTGCTGGCTGTGAGGAGACTGTGGAAGGTGTGAGGAGGATGTGCGTTAATAAAAATATCCACAGAGAACACTGAAAACTCAGTGGATTCAAAGTCCATTAAAAATTTGGAACCAAAGATCATACATGGAAGCAAATCAATGGGCTCTGGAATATCCTTGGACAACAGTTATAAAACGGATTGTCCTGAAATGAGTGTATGTATTATATAATAATTAATGATAAGAATAAGTGGAATCATAAAAGCACTGGAATGGCATCTTGGTCTGGTACAGATGTCAATGTGGCAAACCTCAGGGAAACACTCACAACCTTGAAATATGAAGTCAGGAATAAAAATCATCTTACATGTCAAGAAATTGTGGAATTGATGCACAGTGTTTCTTAAGAAGATCACAGCAAAAGGAGCAGTTTTGTTTGTGTGCTTTGGAGCCATGGTGAAGAAGGAATAATTTTTGGAACAAATGGACCTGTTGACCAGAAAAAGGTAACAAGTTTTTTCAGAGGGGATTGTTGTAGAAGTCTAACTGGAAAACCCAAGCTTTTCATTATTCAGGCCTGCCATGGTACAGAACTGGATTCTGGCATTGAGACTGACAGTGGTATTGATGATGACATGGCGTGTCATAAAATACCAGTGAAGGCCGAATTTTTGTATGCATATGAGACATCATTTGCTAATAAATTGAGACTGGAGAACCAAAGAAAGATAGGAGTGAGAGATGACCCTAAGATTCTTTACCAACTCAGTAGATTAAATGCCATTTACTATGATGGAGAAGACTATAGAAGGAGTATAATTGGAGGAAGGTGAGAAATAAGAAGTTCACTTTTGGTCACTTTAAATTTGAGATGCTTGTGCAACATCCAATCAGATATTAGAAGTAATCTATAGTTCAAAGAAAATTCTGAGCTGGAAAAATACTTTGGGTATAATCAGCAGATAGGAGTTATTAAAGTCTTGAAATGCAAGTGTGAGTATAGGTAGAGAAAAGAAGAGATTGAGGACTGAGTCCTGGGTACTTCAACATGTAAAAGTCTGGAAGAGAAAGATAATACAGCAAAGGAAGCTTAGCAATAGTGGAATGGGGGACTTCATGGGGGATATCTTCAAAGTCAAGTAAAGACATGTTTTCAAGGAGAAAGTGAACAATTCTATCATGACCTCTTGAAATGAGGACTGAATATTGACATTGACTTTGGCAATGTCAATATTAGAGGTCTTTGGTAATCTGAATAAGAGTTGTCTGTGTGCACTGATGGGGAGTAAGGCTAAATTGGAGTGGTTCCCAGAGAGAACTAGAGGTAATGAGAGGATCGCATCTATAAACAATTTTTTCAGGGAGCTTCTGTGAAAGGGAAAACCATGGGATCTCCGCTACAGGAAGATGTGGCATCTCGGGATAATGTTTTATTTAAGATTATAAATGTTATATCATGTTTTTATGTGACTGGAAAAGAATTAAACAACTAGGAATGATAGTGGATAATTATAGAAGCAAACACTGTGAGTAGGCAAGAGGGGATTGAATGCAGTGCCTGAGAGGATGGTTTGACCTAAAATAGGCACATTGCTCCTCCTAAACAGTAATAGGAAGGGAGGCAGTGACTATGAGCTCTGAAGGATGCAGGTCAGCGGATTTGGTCGGATAAGAAAATTCTCCTCTGATTGCTTCTATTTTCTCAATAAAATCAGAAGCAAAGTCACCTACTGAGAATCTAAGTTTGAGAAAGGCAAAGGTTTAAGGACAGGAAAACTGTCTTCTCTGGAAGTAAGAGAAAGGTTGACTAGAAAAATGTAGTAGAATACACATTTCAATGTTTTATCCACGTCATTAACTTTACATAAGATAGTATGTACTTAGCAAAAAGGTAAAAAAACACCTGAGGATGAACTAAATTCCACCTGTTCCCGTTTCTGAGTAAGCTAGAATGTGAGGGCCATGAAGGAAGGGATTGTTGCCTACTTTGTAAAACAAAAAAAAATCACTGTGCATAGAACATTGTAGACATAGTAGATGCTCAAGAAACATTTAGTGAATGAATCATGAATGAGGAGGCACTGTATCTCTAGTTTTTGTCATTGCTACAGATGGTCTTCACACTCACAAATATTTACCTTCTCACCTTATCCTAGCACATTTTTATAGCACTTTCCTTATTTATTTTTTAAATATATGGCCATTTTTAAGAAAGCATTTTGTGGTTTACATTCATCTATTTTTCATTCTTCAAAATGTTGTTTTGCAGTATCTAATGGACAGTTTAAAAGCTTCATGAATGAAAAGGCACCTTTTGCCAAAATTAAATGAATGCAAAAGAATGAAAAGTTTGGGTTGAGTTCAAAATTGTAAGCTCCCAAGGAAAATGAATGCACAAAACTTGTGGTTTTCATTTCCCATATTCTTATATTAAACATATGAAATTCAAGAGTTCTGACTGAATTAGAAAAGTTAAAATTTGAGGACAAATTTTCAACGATAAAATGTTCTAAAGATACTTAAACCCAAATCTTACTAAATAGCCTGACTAGCAATCGTATTTTTTTATGTCAATGTGTTTATTTTTCTACAACAACAGTAAAAATTTTACTAAATCCCAGGCTATCTGTAGTTATTTCACAGAAATGAATGGCTCTGTATGTTTATTGAGAAGAGAACAGAAGATCTGCTACTCTTCAACCACTGGAGGATATTAATCTTACTCTTTCTCATAAAACTGTCTAACAAACATAAGAAAAATATAAAATTTTGCTAGCAAATACAGAAATGCAAGTAAAAGCAATAAGGCAGCATTTTCACCAATTAAAAAGGTAATGAACATCACTATGTATTTAGGTTTTTCATATTGTTATGATTTTCTTAGGATACATTTTTCAGTATGGAATAATTGAATGAAAATCTGGAGACCTGGGGCAGTGGCTCATGCCTGTATTCCCAGCACTTGGAGAAGCCGAAGCGGTGGATCACCTGAGGTCAGGGGTTCGAGACCAGCCTGGCCAACATGGCGAAACCCCGTCTCTACTAAAAGTACGAAAATTAGCCAAGCAGGATGTCATGTGCCTGTAATCCCAGCTACTCGGGAGGCTGAGGCAGGAGAATTGCATGAACCCAGGAGGCAGAGGTTGCAGTGAGCAGAGATCGTGCCACTGCACTCCAGCCTGGGCAACAGAGTAAGACACAAAAAGAAAGAAAGAAGAATGAAAGAAAGAAGGAAAGAAAGAAAGAAAGAAAAGGAAGGAAGGAAGGAGAAAGGAAGGAAGGAAATCTGGAAATACATAGATAAATTACTTCAGAAAATGTAACAAATTACTATACTGAAAGCGCAAATTTTATAACATCTTGCCATCATAGGCTTCTTGTCATATAATTTTTTTAATGTAATATAGTAAAATTTACTCTTTTTGGTGTACATTCTATGAGTATTGACAAATGTATAGTGTCATGTAACCACACCACAATCAATATATACAACAATCCATCACCCCAAAAATGCCTCTTTGTATAGTCAACCCCTTCCCACCCAGCTCCTGGCAACAACTGATCTGTTCTCTGTACTTGTAATTTGTCTTTTCCCACAATGTCATATAATTGGGCTTATACACTATTAAGCCTTTTGAGCTTGGCTTATTTCACTAACATAAGACATTTGAGATTCTTCCATATTGTTGCATGAATCAATCATTTTTTTCCTTTTATCGCTGAGCAGTGTTCCATTTTGCAGATGTACCAAAGTTGAATATCCATTAATCAGTTGAGTTGTTCACAGTCTTTGGTGATTATAAATACAGTCACTGTAAATATTTCCATATGGGTTTTTGTGTGAACCTAAGATTTATTTATCTTGAGTTAATTGGCACTTTTTAGAAAAATTATTTATCATATTTATTTTATTGCATTTAAGTATCCCTGCTACAAACTCAAGTTTTCCCAGGGGATATTAGTACTCCAGTTGGTGAGAAACATAAGCTTAGGTAAAGTCATATCCAAGATAATTGTACATAAAACTCTGAGCACTTAGTTTAAATTTGGAAAGTGCTAGAGGTACAAAGAAATCCTCAAATATAAAATTAATTGTGAAGCTTTAAATTATTGAGACTAGTTAATGTGCATTTTTTTGTTTTTTAATAAATGACTCCAACTTTCAAAACTTAACTTTGAATGCTTCTGTTGGTTATAGGGAAATATGTAAGAAGACATAAAAAGTTTTTGAATGTGAAGTTTCCAAAATAACTTGAAATTTGAATGATCAGTGTTAATTTCCAATAATCTTAATTCTAAAAATAAGATAATAATAATTGTCCTTGTCTATAAGAAGTTTACAGATGCACTGGGGAAGTTTATCTTGTGCTTGGAGTGTGAAACAACAATCCAGGACAGAAGGTTAAAAATAACAAACGAGTACAATAGTTAATAAGTACTAATGGAGTTCAGAGATATAGGATACTTCATCTGAAGTTGCTGGCTTCTTCTGTAGCTGGTACACTTTGGAGTGTGAAGACAATTTAGACAGGCTCTTTGTATTGATTCTTTTCTCTGTCCTTGTAAAGAAATATAATGAGTTACAATGTCACCCAAGATAATTAGAATACCCCTTTGGCACTCAAATAGCAAAATATACTTGTCTGCGTATACAGAGTACATCAAGTGTCCTCTTCTAAAACTGTCTGGTAATATTACCCATATGATAGATTATATAATGCTGCTATTAAATTTGGAGAACATTAACAGAGGAGGATGAAGGACTGATGAGTCATTCCCAAGTAAAGCCATCTGATTCTATTTGTGCAACAGACTAATCAAAATCAGATGTAGCTAAGTCTCAATTCAGATATAATTTTACAGGCGGAAAATAATAGTGTATTTTCATAATACCAAAGAGAATACACTTTCGGCAAGTTTCCCAAAATATGTTTACCTAGCATATCCTATGAGAAAAAGTATCAGAGTTGAAAGAAAAATATTTTTGCACCCAAACGCACATAAACAAGCACATATGCTTCTTTTTGTTTCTCCCTCCCTTTCCCAGTTTTCTTCCTTCCTGCTACTTCATCTCCACCCATCTTCCTTCCCATGGATACACACCACAAATGTGCACAAAGTCATCAAAAAAGCATATTTATTTTTAAGCTTAGAACATTTGGTTCCTAGACATCTAATCACCAAGAAGCATAAAACTATTTTATATTAATTACTGAATTTTAAATATGTGAAATATAGATAGATGATGATGATGATGATGAAGATAGATTGACAGACAGATGATTGATAGATAGATAGATAGATAGATAGATAGATAGATAGATAGATGTCAGCCCTCTGTATCTGTGGTTGCACATCTGTGGATTCAACCAAATGTGGATCAAAAATACTTGAAAAAAATAAATGATTGTAATGGATGAAACAGTTATAATACAGTGCAGTGTGCAATGAAAGAGGGAGAGTAATGCCTAGTGTGTAATGAGAGCACAGAGAAGTATCACCCAGCCCAGACTGAATTAGTAAAATCTCAAAAGGAGACAGATAATCCATGAGTTGAGTCTTGAAAAGGTAAGCAGAAGGAAGGCAATCAGATGACACAGCAGCTAAGAAAAACTGATTTTGTGGAACTACAAGTGGTTTTATAAGACTGCCATGTAAGCTGCATTCAGAGGTCTATAATAAACTGGAATTCACTTTTTTCATTTACAAGATTCCCAACTTTCCAGTCCTAGCATATCTCTTCCCTCTCTACATATTAAGCATTTTTTTAAATTTATTATACTTTATGTTCTGGGATACATGTGCAGAACATGCAGGTTTGTTACACAGGTATACACATGCCAAAGTGGTTTGCTGCATCCATCAACTCATTATCTATATTAGGTATTTCTCCTAATGTTATCCCTCCCCTAGCCCCCCACTCCCCAACAGGCCCTGGTGTGTGATGTTCCCCTCCCCATGTCCATGTGTTCCCATTGTTCAACACCCACTTATGAGTGAGAACATGTGGTGTTTGGTTTTCTGTTCTTGTGTTAGTTTGCTGAGAATGATGGTTTCCAACTTCATCCATGTCCCTGCAAAGGACATAAGCTCATCCTTTTTATGGCTGCATAGTATTCCATGGTGTATATGTGCCACATTTTCTTTATCCAGTCTATCATTGATGGGTATTTGGGTTGGTTCCAAGTCTTTGCTATTGTGAATAGTGCCACAATAAACATACATGTGCACGTGTCTTTATAGTAGAATGATGTATAATCCTTTGGGTATATACCCAGTAATGAGATTTCTGGGTCAAATGGTATTTCTGGTTCCAGATCCTTGAGGAATCACCACACTGTCTTTCACAATGGTTGAACTAATTTACACTCCCACCAGTAGTGTAAAAGTGTTCCTGTTTCTCCACATCTTCTCCAGCATCTGTTGTTTCCTGACTTTTTAATGATTGCCATTCTAACTGATGTAAGATAGTATCTCATTGTGGTTTTGATTTGCATTTCTCTAATGACCAGTGATGATGAACTTTTTTTCATATGTTTGTTTGCTGCATAAATATCTTCTTTTGAGAAGTGTCTGTTCATATCCTTCACCCACTTTTTGATGGGTTTTTTTTTCTTGTAAATTTGTTTAAGTTCTTTGTAGATTCTGGATATTAGCCCTTTGTCAGATGGACAGATTGCAAAAATTTTCTCCCATTCTGTAGGTTGCCTGTTCACTCTGATGATAGTTTCTTTTGCTGTGCAGAAGCTCTTTAGTTTAATTATATCCCAGTTGTCAATTTTGGCTTTTGTTGCCATTGCTTTTGGTGTTTTAGACATGAAGTCTTTGCCCATGCCTATGTCCTGAATGGTATTGCCTAGGTTTTCTTCTAGGGTTTTTATGGTTTTAGGTTTTACATTTAAGTCTTTAATCCATCTTGAATTAATTTTTGTGTAAGGTGTAAGGAAGGGGTCCATTTTTAAATGAACATGTAGTTAATTTATTTCCTCTGGAGGATTAAATTTGCACACATACCATCTCTGAAGATGCTGGTCATATGTGTGGTGAGTCAGGGAGTCGTCCCTCAACAGGCTTTCTGTGGCAGAGCTTACCACTGCTCACCAATACCCCTTCTTTCCTCTTCTTCTTGGGCACACAGCTAAGTAGCATTCTTTGGCCTCTTTGCTGGTAGGTTGGCACCATGTAACTAAGTTCTGGGAAAATTGAATGTGAATAAAAGTGATCTATGCTGCTTCCAAATCTGACCCATAAAAATATTCCACAGTCAAAGCTCCACTCTCACTTTTCCCATTCTATACTGATCTGAGATATTGAAGATGGCAGTACCATGAGATGGAGGTGACCTGTGAAAACAGACTCCTTCCAGTGATCCACACTGAACTGTGAATGAGCACAAAATAAGTCTTTTTTTTTTTTTTTTTTTTTTTGAGACAGAGTCTCGCTCTGTTGCCCAGGCTGGAGTGCAGCGGCGCAATCTCGGCTCGCTGCAACCTCCGCCTCCCGGGTTCAAGCAATTCTCCCGCCTCAGCCTCCTGAGTAGCTGGCACTACAGGCGCATGCCACCATGCCCGGCTAATTTTTTGTATTTTTTTAGTAGAGACAGGGTTTCACCGTGTTAGCCAGGATAGTCTCTATCTCCCGACCTCGTGATCCACCCACCTGGGCCACCCAAAGTGCTGGGATTACAGGCATGAGACACTGCGCCAGGCCACAAAATAGGTCTTTAATGTGTTAAGTCACTGAGGTTTTGGGATTGTGTGGTTAGATAAATTAACCCTAGCTCAGAGTATTTATTGCATCCTCTAAACTCATACTCTTTGGTATATGTATTTTTTACTTGATTTTTTTGTCCCGACATACTGGATATTACAGTGTATCAGCATACCGTGCAACATGACTAATTTTTGCCACCTTCTTCATAGAAGTCTCAAAGCCCACCGCATGCATAACTCTATACCAACTGATTTGAACTGAATGTCTGACCTGCTATACACTTGCTCTGGACAAGAAAATCTCTTAGTTTCAAGCTGTTTTAAGAGTCTTTCAGAAAGAAAAAAAAATTCCTGAAACTCTATTTACTATTTATGCCAAATACTAGGGATCTCTTCTCGAATATTGTTTACTATTTTGCTTAGTTATAGAAATATTTTTCTCATCTTTCTCTTCCTCTTCATTTCTCTGTAACAGTCTTATGCTGTGACTTCTTTCTATAAGAAGCAACTTTTTACTAGGAATTTTAACGTAATAAGTGAATTAAGAATTCATTATTCTATGGTTTAATACAGGTTAATTATTTTCAACAAGAAAACAGCATCATAAACTTTTATATTTAAGTTATTTTCATAAGAAAACTTTTAATAATAAAATGATCAATGCTTATTTTAAAACATGAAAAAAATACAAAGACATTTAAAGAAAAAATAATCTCTTTCTTATTCTCCCTTATTCCCACCAGGGAACAATCAAATTGAACATATTACTTTTTACCTTCAAAATTCACTTCATTCAATTTTTTTTTTTTTACAAAAGTTACCTAAATTTGCTGAAACAAGTAAAACAATGCAAAAATATATAAAGATAATAATCTTTTCTTTATTCTCCTTCCAATCTCACCTCCTGAGATTAGCCATGTTAATAGTGTGGTGTATTTCATCACAAAATTCTCCATGCTCAAACAACACAATACTTTTTTTACTTTTTATATAACATAGTTCATACTTGATCTCTAACTTGCTTTTGTCCCTTAACTATGTATCCTGGATATCCATCAAAGATAGCAAATATAGATCTAATTCACTGTTTTCAATGGTGATCTAATATTCCATAATATGGGTAAAACAGAAGTATTCAACTACCTGGTGATTGATAGATTTTTTTACTTTTTTTGCAGTTTCCTGTGTATGTGTATGTGGGGTGTGTATGTGTGCGTGTAACAGATAGTAGTGGGAAAGGAGTTCACCACTACAAACAATACTTTCATAAACACACTTGCTCATAGGAATTACATTCAAAATATTTAATAGTTGGCATGGCAAATAAATTGAATAATCAGAACTGATATACAGTGAATCAGCTGGTACACCATATACCTATGCATAATTAAATTATCAGCTCTACGTTTTCATTCTTTCTTTTATATTGACGCTTGCATTTTCATAGTATAGATGCCCCCTAAACCATATTGTCCAGGTTCCAGTTTTCCCCTATATTGTGTATATTTGTGTATGAGGTGAGTATATTCTGCCTGTAGGATGTAAATTGTGGTGGCTATAGAAAAGACTGTGGCAAATGTTCCCTAATCTGAAACCTCTTTACAATTTATGCATTTCTATAACAATTTTTGAATTGGCTTTTGTGTAAATGCAGAATCTGTCTTTCAGGGTTATTTTCCAAAATTTAGTTTTTGTTCAGGATCCAATTTTTAGTAAACAATTTAAAAATTCACGGTATCTTGCAATATTCTTTAGAAATTTTCTCCAACTATTTTAGTCTCCCTTTTAGTTTTTCCTTTTCCATAGTGTTCCTGAGAAATAAAATGCCGTTAGTTTGCATCTAATTCTTCTCTTTTGTCTTCCTAGAACAGTCCATAATTGTATACCATATATCAGAAGAGGAAACATAGCATATCTCATAAACTGTTAGGCTTTGATTTATTTGTTACAAAGATATCAGTTACATATCTCTGCATAAATTGAATTTATATTTTCCTCATCCTTCAGTTCTCTAAGTTAACCAAAAAATAGCTCTGAATTATTTTCTTTTAAAAAATGAATAAATGCCCTAAGAGATAGAAATGAAGAAAAATATTTATGGAGGGCACATAAAAAAGACAATAGACATCAGAAGTCAAACACCCTCATTTTACAGGTAAGGAAACTGGGGTTTAAGAAATTTCAACAACTTATGTAAGGTAAAAAGCTAGTGGAGAAAATGTAATGTACAGAATTCTTGCACATAAGGTTGCAATGAAATGCTTGGTTTGCCAGTTCTTCTTTAATAATAAATACAAGAGAAATTTTCACATCTAAACTTGGAGTGTGCCAAATAGTTTCTTCCTAACCTCATGTTTCAAAGTCCAGTTAATCTATGTTTTGGAGAGGGTGGTGAAAATACGATTAAATTTTTCCCATATATACAAGTCTTATTGCATTCTTTACCATCATCTCTGTTTAAATCTGTTAATATATTACTAACAACCCTAAAATAGAAATAAATATAGTCACTCATTGGAGAGAGTCAAAAACTGCTTTTTCTCTATGTAGTCTATATAAATTCAGCTTTCCTAAATTGGTTAAAACAGACATTTTACCCCAGAATTACTTAAAATTCTTGCTGATTGAAGTCCAAATTCTTTTTTATGTCCTCTATCTTGTTTTCAACCATCACCTGAATCCTTGAAGAATTGAGTGAAATTTTTTCTTCTTCGCAAAGTTTATATCAACTGCAGTTCTGATACTGATGTGACATGCCAAGTAATGGGAAGGACTTGGCAAAAGTTGTTTTAGTAGAAAGTTGACTTATTAGAACGTAAAGTTGTTTTACTAGGAAGTTGTTTTTATCCAGCACAATGAACTACCCTAATGTCTGGAACCACCAAGCCCCTCACATGTTAAATTACTATATGCATTAGACCTGCCATCCCATGCCTTTTAAATATGGCCATATATAAATATATTTGTTTATTTTCATGGTAGTTAATGAAGATATGTTTTCATCAGAAATAGATTTTTAAAGATTCAAAATGTGCATATTGCAATTTAAATGGCTTCAATGTAAATAGAACTGACATTATACTTTACACTGCAGTGTTAGATGTTTGTTTAGCAGTTTCTCTCCCAGGAAGATAGGAATGGTGCTACTTCTGTTCATGTTGACAAGCTCTAAGAGTCACTATTACTGGAGTAACTAACTAATAACTGGTTTTATCTTTCCCATGCATCAAGGACAAGTGAATAACCTTCACTAATAATAGCAGCTTATAAACACTGAGTTGCTGTAAACTTGACGTAAAAGTTTGCACTCCTATTATGCCCTAATATTTGATGAAAAATCATAGTGTTGATAAACTTAATGCATATAATCTACCTCCTTCCAAGAAGCACTGCCAATATACTGCCTAATTAGCAATATTGTCGCCTTTTCTTAGGAAACAGAAAATCCATGCAATACCTACTTCCATTCATCCATGATAAGGCCATTTAACACCTTGCTGCCGGGGGAGGTTGAAATATCCTGCCTGCCATCTGGCTATAACAAAAAATCCTTCCAAGTTATCAAGCATTTGATCAACTAGAAAACACTATCAGACCTTGGGTAAATTACAGGGAACCATCAATTGCACAGTAACAAATTAAAGTTAGCAGGGCAGAGACCAGAATTGAGGAATATTTAGGTGCAATGGCAGCCTCTGTTGGCTTGGAACTGGGCCAGACGGGAAATCAATCCTCCAAGAACCATTTTCCACATGTAAAAAGCACAAATGACCATATCCTATTAACAGCAAGAAAGGATATTTCTGAAGGTCATTTGTCATCGCTACTCTTAGTCTTTCGACAACACAAGCACTGCCTATCAAACTTGGCTTTTCCTGAGTCTGAAGAATGTTTGCGGCTTTACTTGTGTGTTTTCAGAAAGACATTTATCCTGCCTCGGGACCAAGTAATTAAAAATATTTACTGCTTTACACCTGACAATGTTGTTATTTTAAGGAAGAGATGTGATCAATAAAAAGCAGAATAGGAGTTTTGTTCAAGAAAGTTTTTCCACACCACAATTTATACATAATTGTAAATTAATGATTGGAATGAGGCAATGGTTTGTTAATCTCTAAATCCCAGCCATTGCTCACAGAGGGTCACAGCTGTGAAATCCCCAGGCAATAATAGTATGAAACGAGGATCAATCTTTAATCCATTTGTGCAGTAGGCACAATAATCACCTTTCCTTTCTAAACCCAGTTGGCTTCTGCACTTATCTGAGCACCTGTTGCTGCCCCTTGGTGGCACCGGGGTCACCACAGCAGAGCCCCTCTCCTTCCCCTCAAAAATACTCACCTGATCTGTGTCTTCAAGTGCCTGCTCTCTTCCTTCCGAAGTTAAAACAACAGAGGATTTTTAAGGCTTAAAAATGATTTATATATGAAACTCTTTTTCAAGTCAGTAACAGAAACAACGAAGATTTACAGAAAGTGATTATTGTAAGTTACAGTGTCTTGTATTTACAGATTATATTTATATTTGTTTAGTTTGATTTTTGTGATGATTAATATATATCATTATTATAGCTATATACATTGTTATTTTTATATAAATGTTACATTAATTTTATATATAGTCATGATAGAAGCTGCCATTTCTTGAGCACTTACTAGCTGCTAGGCATATCTACTGCATGATTTAGCCATAATAATTCCATGAGGTTATTTTACAGATGAAGGTACAAGCTAAAGAGCATGCTTCTGGATCTGGATCCTGGGAAACAAGGATACATGACGCACAGAAAGATTAAAGGAAAAAGAGAAGAGAATGCAAAGACAAAAGAGGGACACAAGATGAAGAGTTTTCTCTCTACAGGATCTGAATAACTTTCTTCAGTAGGGTGTTTCTTTATCTACTTAACCTTCAGAGAAATCAAGTCCAAGATCACACAATAAGTGGCAAAATCCAAAGTTGAACCCAGGTTTGTTTAAGTGCAAAGCTCCTCAATTCTTATAATGGACATTATTTTTAAAATTTGGCTAGAGGACCCAAGAAACTCCAATACTGTCCTCAACCAGTCACCTCATCTTCCATGATGTTTCAGTCAGGGTTCTCTTAGAGGGACAGAACTAATAGGATATATATATATCCTATATTATTATATAATTATATAATTATATTATATAAATAAGTAATTATATCATTATATTACCTAAGTAACTATATAATTATATTATATAAATAATTATATAATTATAAAGATTATATATTATAATAATTATAATTATTAACTATTATAAATAATTATATAATATGTAATATTTAATTATTTATAATATGTAATATTTAATTATATATAATTATATAATTAAATTATATAACATAATATTTAAGTATATATAATTTTATAATTATAAGTATATAATATATAGTTAAATATTATATGTAATATATAATTATATAGATATATAATATATTATTATTACATAATATATTATTCTCTTAGGCTATATATTATATATCTATATATCTAGCTATCTAGATATATAGATATCTCTATATATATCTCTAGCTATGTAGATATATAGATATCTATATATATCTCTAGCTATCTAGCTATATAGTTATCTATATATACCTAGCTATATAGATATCTATATCTATATATCTAGCTATATAGATATCTATAGCTATATATCTAGCTATATAGATATATCTATATATCGATATAGCTAGCTATATAGATATATCTATATATAGATATAGCTAGCTATATAGATATATCTATATATAGATATAGCTAGCTATATAGATATATCTATATAGAGATATAGCTAGCTATATAGATATATCTATATAGCTATATATATCTATATATCTATATATCTGTATATATCTATAGGTATATCTAGCTGTCTATATATCTATATCTATATATCTAGCTATCTATATAGATATCTATATCTATATATCCAGCTATCTATCTAGATATCTATGTCTATATATCCAGCTATCTATCTAGATAGCTATATCTATATATCCAGCTATCTACGTGGATATCTATATCTATATATCCAGCTATCTACGTGGATATCTATATCTATATATCCAGCTATCTATGTGGATATCTATATCTATATATCCAGCTATCTACGTGGATATCTATATCTATATATCCAGCTATCTACGTGGATATCTATATCTATATATCCAGCTATCTACATAGATATCTATATCTATATATCCAGCTATCTATATCTATATATCCAGCTATCTACATAGATATCTATATCTATATATTCAGCTATCTATATAGATATCTATATCTATATATCTAGCTATCTATATAGATATCTATATCTATATATCTAGCTATCTATATAGATATCTATATCTATATATCTAGCTATCTATTTATATCTATATATCTAGCTATCTATCTATATATATATATCTAGCTACCTAGCTAGGTGTATATATATAGATATATATCATATATATAGCATAAGATAATATAGGATATATATAGGATTTATTAAGTATTATATTACACAATCACAAGGTGCTGCAATAGGCTGTCTGAAAGCTGAGGAGCAAGGAGAGCCAGTCCACGTTCCAAAACTGGAGAACTTGGGTTTGGATGTTCAAGGTCAGGAAACATGTAGCACAGGAGAAAGATGCAGGCTGGGAGGCAAGGCCCGTCTCTCCCTTTCACGTTTTTCTGCCTGCTTTATATTCGCTGGGAGCTGATTAAATTGTGCCCACCAGATTAAGGATGGATCTGCCTTCCCCAACCCACTAACTCAAATGTTAGTCTCTTTTGGCAACACCTTCACAGACACACCCAGGATCGATAGTTTGTATCCTTCAATTCAATCGAGTTGACACTCAGTATTAACCACCACACATGAGGTCCCTGAGACACTTATACATAGACAAAAATGGCTGGCAAAGAACTGTTGAATGCAAGCTGAAATTTTGTACCTTCGTGAGCTAGACTGGACAACATGGAGAATTTTGTGTTTAGGCTGCAGGTAGCCTAGAGCAAGACACAACAGGCTGATGAGCATCCTTCTGGGTCCTCAGGAAAAGGGAAACATGAGGTGCAGGAATAGCAAAAGAGGAAGACATGGCAAAGAAATGAGCTACCGCAGGAGGAAGGGCTATCCTATACATCATGAATACAAATTTTAGGCAACTTTTAAAACAGTTTTTGTCTACTTCCTCTCCGGCCCCTCTTTTCTTCCACTTGGCACTCCTTTTCTTGAGCCTTCATGGTGCCCATCTGCTGTTTCTAATCTTTACTATATACCTGATCCAAACTTTAATTCTCACACTTCCTCCCTTCTGAGGCTTTATCTTCCAAACTACCCCACTAATTAGTACTGAAGGCTTTAGTTAAGCCTGCTGGAGGAAAGACTCTGAGAAAAGCTGTGTAGCATGGCGACTGAAAGCAAGTCCTCTAAGCTTAAATTCAGTTCCATAAGTTACCACCTGAACTTAGGCAAGATCCCAAACATCTGTGGGCCTCAGATTTCATATCTGTAAAATGAGGATGATAATTGCAGCATTAATCTCACGTACTTGTTGCAAGGATTAAATGAGTTCATATACGTAATGGGCTTTTAATAGTAGTTGGCAAGATTGAAACAACTGATATCTTCTCTTAACACCAGGGTTATCCAAATTTATTTTAAAAGAGGATGAATATTAACCCCAGTTAATCATAAATAGTTAACTTTTGCTGTAATAAATTAAGTGAAAAATTCAGGTTCTATGCAGATGAAGCATTTGTTACGTAAGTGATGGTGGGAGAAGGATGCAGAGGCAGATATTTTAAGCATAAGATAATATATGACACACAATGTGTATAAAGTAAATATTTAATCTGTGAAATATAAAAACACTTGTAAATATTTGTGCATTTTAGAGATTCTATCCTATTTTTACTTCTAATCTCATTTTCTCTAAAAATCTCCCAGTGTTTTTCCCCCAACCCCAGCAGCTTCCATTTGAAGAGGGAAATCATTTGAGAGACTATGATACACGATGAAGAGAAGCAGGGAATCTGCAGAGGCTGTTTACACGCTCTATTGAATGTAAGTGGTCCCCAAGAGAAAGGAGGTCGGGAGCTTTAAGCTACTTGATAATATCAGCCTTTTTGTTCAGTGATAAGTAAAACAGCTTCTATATCAGTAAAGCAAACCAGAATGAGCGTTTCTATAAATGCTGACCACTGGTGGGGAGAAGGAAAGGAGAGGGCCATACACAGAGAGGCGGGTGGCTGGGAGCTGCATGCCTAGAATAGAGATCATATAGCCAGCCCAAAATGACATTTTATAGCAGGACAATGAAGACCATTCAGGGACTTCATAATCTGTAGACAAGAAAAAACTTCAGCAGTGATTCCAACTTGCCACAGTTTACTTAAATTCAGTTTAGTCATGTCTTTTCATTCTAAATAATTTCTTTAGAATTCCCTGTGATATTTCCTGGGATGCAATAAAATGAATCTTAGAGACATGATCTCAACCTAGGTTATAATCATCACTTCCCTTGGCCTCAAGAAACACAAATGAGTTATTTCCTTCCACAATTACATCCACTCTTGACTCTACCATCCTGTGTAAAGATGTTGTGAGTGCCTCCATTTTCACATATTTTTTAAATTAATAAACATTTCTAAGAGCAGTTTTAGATTCACAGCAAAATTGAACAATTGATAGGAAAGTATAAAGTTCTCGTATGCTTCCCATTTCTGCATAATTTTTGTTTAATTTGATTCATTAATTAAGTAAAACAATTTGAGCCATTATTTCTACACTAAAGATTCTAGGCCTCTCACTTAAATATTTTCTTTATTTTGCTGAAAATAAATCCTATTATAAAATTAGTCTCAATGACTTTAGGACAATTAAGTGCATAATTTTCTACTAAAATCTAGAAAAAAATAATGAATTTAATGGAAACTGCAAGATAGGCCTTACTATATAAATTCATATTTTTTTCAACCTCAATCTAGCTGTAATTAAAACATCTACCCTCATTATAGTAGCAACATTAGTTTCTATCCTTGGATCTGCATATCAATCAGTAAGTGATGAATGATGATGGTGATGATGATGATTATGGTGGTATTTACAATAGCATCATAATTTCTTTAAAAGGAAGAGGAACACAAAGTATAATAAAATGTCATCTGTTAATACTACCAAATCTAGCAAACGTATCAAGTCTAGAGATCTGTCACTAGTTAGATAAATTAAAGAGCCAAATTCAAAAAATCAGACGGCCAAAGTCTATTTTGAATTATACCGATTTTGAATTATACCGTTGTCCACCTATATTGATCAGATTAACCATACCCATGACAAATTGTCATTTGACTTGGTGCTATGTACACATAGTCTATGAGTCAGGAGACATAGCTTTGGTGAAACTAAAGTTATTTTTTAGTGAAAGCAGACCTGGTCAGCATCACTAGGGACATGACCAGTAAACCAAAAGGTCCCCATTATAATTTCAGAGAGGTCACCCTCATCATTGCTGATTCAAGACATGGAAGCTGAAGCTGTAATCAGATTGGGGCTCAGAAGAATCCCACAGTTCCAGAAGTCATTTTAAGAACACTTAGAAAACCCTTGGAATTCCTCTTCAGGGAGTTTTTGTAAGTATGGCCTACAATATGTTCTCTTTGGAAAGAAATGGGATTAATTGTAAAAGTTGTTTTTAAAGCATGGTTCAGTAAGCAAGCCTTTTGTGGTAATAAAGACCAACTCAGTGAGAACAAGAAGAGGTTATTTATTCAGGGCTTGCTATAGCAAGGGAATCAAAAACTATCACTTTTGTTTTGGCAAAGACTCAAAGGCAAGCAAGCAGAGGAGCAGGAAAGCTTTATAGCGGAAGAAATCGAAAACCTTAGGTATGCCAAGGCTGCTGGCGTGGGGAAGCTGAAGGTAGGCTAAGTAGAAGCAGGCATCCTATATGATTGGCCAGGGTTGAATACTTGGGTTTCTCTTGTTGGTCCTAAATTGAAAGTAGGGACACAAATTTTAAAAGCTGTCAGTTAATTATCAGGTCCTGGCCAATTTAGGCCAATTATTACAAAAGTTATTGTTTAGGTTCCTGAATTGTTACTAGAGATAGCAATCTGGCTTCCTACAAGGCTGGTTCATTGCAGGCTGGCTTCCAGGACTGTTTATTGTAGAGAAGGGGGTTGGTTTCTTGGGCAGATGCTACAGGTTGTGGGTAAGAGCTCTATTTTTATAAATGGCCTGGCCATTTTCTGTTTGTGGATTCACTCTCTTACTCTGAATATATTTTCCCAAAAGGAGTATATCTATACATATTGCAAAAAAAAGTAAAGGAAGATATGGGAACACACAATACTACAAAATTTCATTAGATTTCATGTCCACAATTATACTCGCTCACCATTTTAATGTTTCTATTAGAGTAAGAAAGGTGCATGGGAAGAAATCTGTTCCCTTGGGTCTCAGATGAGGAAAAGAAATTGCAATTATATTTATGTTAGTTTTATGACTACTAAACTGCAGCAACAGAGATCCAAAAATATAGTAACACAAAAACAAGTAGGAATGTTTCTTTCTTAGAATAATTCAGAGATTGGTAGATGATCCAAGATACAATATTGTCATCATTATCAATCTTTCTATTTATCTATCTAAGATGGGACTTCTGCTTTCAAAGCCATTCGTGACTCAGGTTCTTTTATTTTCAGGTTCAGGTTCATTCTTTCTTTTTGTTCATTCCGTTTATTGTTGTTATAAGTTCTTGTAGGTTATTTCCCTCACCTGCATGGACATGGCTGGCTCCCCACCATCCCTCTCTGTGTTTCAGCCCATGGAAATGGAGAAAGAGAAGTAGAAGAAAAGTGTCTTCTTTAAGAATATGATGTGGAAGTTCCACTCTCACATCCTATTGGCCACACATGGTCACATGGCCACATGTAGCTAAAGGAGAGCTTGAGAAATAGTATTTAGCTCCACTGCAAACTTGGCTGGGGAGAATCCATAACTAAAGGAAAGAGGGAAGAAACAAAGACAAGGAAAATTAGTACTCACTGCCCACAACAGAGATAATGGCTATGCATTTCAGCTACCAAGAAAGTTTTGGAAAAAATACAACACTCCCCAGATCCCCTTTGAAGCATTGTTCGGTCAAGCATGATAATGGGTTGCAGGCCAATTCATATCTATCTGCCCCTTCATATTGGATATTCTAAAATTTCTCAGGTATTAGCTAGAGAAAGCTTACTACAGAGGGCTGAGAAGTAGTGCAGATGATATCTAAATACTGTTTAATGTTTTATTGGACATGAAAAAGACAGTAGAACAATCTTTACTTGTCCCTTGGTGTCCTGAAAATTATTTCAAGTCAAGCAAAAAAAAAAAAAGAGAGGCATGCCAGATTTTGACACAGTCCAAAATTATACCTTTCTCAAGAATTTTAACTTCTTCTTTTCTCCTTGATATCTAAAAATCTAATAAAAACCATGATAATCTGTCTAATAAATTGTGAAATGTTTTGGAAAACACAAATATAAAAGATACAAAACACTACTGATAGTTATGTCAAATAATTTAGATGGTTTCAATCTGACTGATAGATTATTGGATTCTGACTTAAACATCAGACCTCTGGAATCAGGGCTATCCCAAGATGACAATTATTTCACCTGTACAGTCAGTTTACATTGGCCTATGGCTCAAGCGTAGCCACCTTCACATCTATCATCCTAGAACAGTTTTCACCTTTTTGTTAGGTGACATGTATAATATCTCATCTTAGTATGCATCCGAACATGGGTAAAAGATCCAAGTACCAATGTGTGGAGTAAAATCCTGATCCTTCAATGCTTTAGGAAATAATCTATGATGAGGGGAATGCTATAAGAGGCTCTGTCTCTGAGCCTCACATGTATAAGAGGCCTCAAGTTTAAACTTTTGGAATTATCTCCAAATGAATGTATACATGTGGCTATTTGATTTGTGTATGTGTTTTAGACATGGTAACTTTTTCACATAAACCGCAATTTTTATAACTTTGACTTTGTGTGTTTTTCAACTCCCTGGGGGCCACTGCTGTTGATGAGTGGAAGATTGCAGGATCCCATAAGCATGAAGGGGGGCCCCCACCCCAAGACAAAGAGTGAAATTTGATATGTCAAATTGATTTACCCTATCTCTCCTACAATGTTCTATCTAAACCACTGACAAAAATTATAGGTAGCAGTAGTATTGTGTCTAGAGAAAGGAAAAGATATTGTAATGCTGTACTAGAAGGAGGGGTTTATTTGAAATTTTAAAAATGATTTTTACGTGTACACCTTTCAGACAGGTTGAAAACATCATACTGCCATTATCCTATGTATTTCTTGCAAAATACACTGATTCTTGTCTTCTTTCTAATTACCCTGGAAAACTAAAGGGCCATAAAATCACATACAATTTTCTCGATTTAACTCTTTCTCTTCTATCTACTCTCTCAGAGACCTGCCAAGCCTGCTTTGGAAACCAGAACGTCCTTCTTGCATCTTTTTATCTCAGGAAAAAGGTACTTCCTATGCCAATTCAAGACCATGGACCTGAATCTTAGGGTAATCATCCCTTCAAGAAAAGTGAAGTGGGCCAGACAAGGTGGCTCACACCTGTAATCCCAGCACTATGGGAAGTCATTCACTTGAGGTCAGGAGTTCAAGACCAGCCTGGCCAACACGGTGAAACCCCATCTCTACTAAAAATACAAAAAGTAGCCAAATGTGATGGTGCATGCCTGTAATCCCAACTACTCAGGCTGAAGAAGAAGAATCGCTTAAACCCAGGAGGTGAAGGTTGCAGTGAGCCAAGATGACACCACTGCACTCCAGCCTGGGTGACAGAGCAAGACTCTGTCAAAAAAAGAAAGAAAGAAAGAAAGAAAGAAAGAAAGAAAGAAAGAAAGAAAGAAAGAAAGAAAGAAAGAAAGAAAGAAAGAAAGATGAAGTGACAACATTTAAAATTAATAAATTTGAAGAAAAAATTAAGACCAGCAAGTAAACAAGATAATCAAAGGAATCTGAAATCACAACTGAAGTAAAGCAATATTATTTGAAATTCTTGTACAGCTAACAGGACTTTTGACTATTGCACAAGAATAATCTCAGGATAATTATATAACAGAGAGAAGGGAAGATTTTGCATTCCAGATTAAAGCTCTGGAAACTAGAAAGGGAGCATGACAAAAAGGATGATATATCTGAGAGATACAAACATGATTTTTAAAAGTAAACATAAAATTTAAAAGGGATGAAGTAAAGGAAGGAGGAAGAGAGAAGCAACGGAGAAAAGGAAGGAGGAAGAAAAGTAGATAAATGAACATTACTTTCAAATAGTACTGGAAGCAAATACCTGGACCAACGCTTTCAAATTTCCAGGGCTTCATATGTGAAGTTAGTACTCCTATATTTATAGGTATATACAAACTCTGGCCTTGTTTCTAGGCACCATTTTTGTCTATTACAAAAGTGGCAAATATGTGCCAACTCTTTTTTTTATGTACTTTAAGTTCTAGGGTACATGTGCACAACATGCAGGTTTGTTACATATGTATACTATGTATACATGTGCCATGTTGATTTGCTGCACCCATTAACTCTTCATTTACATTAGGTATTTATCCTAATGCTATACCTCCCCCCTCCCCTCATCCCACAACAGGCCCTGGTGTGTGATGTGCCAACTCTATCTGGATTATCAGGTTGAGTAAGATAGTAATGTTGAATTCTACTTTGGTAAACAACAGTGAGGGTAGAGGTGGAGTTGGAGATAATAGGCATTCTATTAACTTTTGGTTCATCCTATGATGGGACACATAGGCAAGATGACAGACTGAGGTTAGAAATTCACTCTGCAGTCGTGGTTGGTGATTTTGTATGAAGATAAATCATCCCCATAGATATCTGTCTCTTTAGCCTCATACACTGACACTGAGCTGGTGGTTTTCTTCCTGTAATAATGATTGATAAGACAGATTTAGAGACATATTAAGTCAGCCACCATTTCAGAAACAAACTCCTCTTCTTTATGTGCACTACAGCAGTGATTCCCAACTTGGAATGACATAGGGGAGAGAGATCCAGGAGAATTACCTGGAGAGCATCATCATCACCTATAGCTGAAAAACTGCTCCTAACCCTCTAAATTCCTAGAGATCAAGGCTCTTCCATTTGCATGACTACATTATGACAGAGTGCCCTAAAGGAAATTGCAAAACTCAAGACTCATAGCAAGAATTCTTTTTTCTGTTTTAGAAATATTTTTTTAAAGAATATGTATTAGCTACACTCAATATTATATTTAAAAAGCCCTATAATTTAGACAAGGAGTGGGCACAGAGTGACACTGGGTTGTCTGAGTCCATTTTGTACTGCTACTACAGAATATCTGAAACTAGGTAAGTTATAATGAACAGAAATTTATTGGTTCATGATTCTAGAGGCTGGAAAATTCGAGATTGGGGGCTGGCACCTTGCAAGGGCCATCTTGCTGCATCACCCCAGAGCAGGACAAAGAGAGGGCAAGAGAGAGAAGCAAAAGGAGGCTGAACTTGTTGTTTTATAAGGGACCCACTCTGTGACAGTGACAATCTATTCATGACAGAGCCCTTATGGCCTAATCACCTCTTAAAGGTGCCACCTCTTATTATTCTTACAGTGGCAATTACATTTCAACATGACTTTTGGAGAGAATGAACATTCAAATCATAGCAGGACTTCCCCCTAGCTGTACATTAGAATCTCCTAGGAAGCTTTTAAAATACATTCATGCCTAGTCTTTATCCCAAACCAACTTAATCAAATATTATGAGTGAGCTCTATAGTTTTTTAAAACTCTCAGATGATTCTAATATATAGGCAAGATTGAGAACCACTACATTAGACCAAATAGCATAAGGAAATGAGCACTTGATCATAAACTTGATCTATATTCTAGTCCCAGCTCTACCATAAATTTGAGACATGACCTACATAGTAGGTTACCTAATCTCTTGAGTGCTTAGTTCTTTTCACAAAATTAGAGTGAGAGAATCAGACAAGATGATTCAACAAATGTTTTCTTTTTAAAGGTACATCAGACACATCTTAACATGCCTTATAAGATCCCCTGTCTTCTGCACTGTTTTGGACCAGGTCTGCCACTCAGCTTTCCTCCCTTCACTGTAGCCCTACTGAACCTGTTTTAGCTCCTTAACCCCCTGCAATGTCTTCATTACTTCCTAGTCTTCATATATTGTAGCCTCTCATTAGGAAATACTCCTGGACCCTCTTCCTCACTCGACCAGTCAGCAGCATCTGTCTAACCACATACCCTTTTGTCTTAAGGCTGTTCTTCTTAGGGCCATAGATGTTTGCCCACAAAAACTGAGTCAACATGATTCCTTGTTCATATCCACTCTGGTTCTTTCCAGAAACCTTAAAGAAGCCTCTTCCTCATGTTACCTTATATTGGCTAAGACAGGCCAGTTTGTGAATCAATCTGTCAAGGAAGGATGGAATTACTATGACCAACTTATATTGATCATCTGCAGTGGAGTAGATGTTAGTGAGTCAGTAAAAATGCCTACCAAAAGAGTTATGAAATATTTATTTAATGAATGTCTGAATGAGCTGAACTAGGATGTACAGAGTATACAAAAATGAATACCTCAGATTTTCTGCCTTTGAGGTGTTTGCAGTCCTGTGGAGGTGTTAAAAATGTGAACAGTTTACAGGACAAATGGTAAGTTCTATAATGAAGCAAGAAGAAAGTATTCTGAACACAGAGGAAAGAGCAGCTAAGGTATCAGAAGAAAGAAGGATAGTTGCTCAGAGAAACAGGCATTTGAGCTGGCACGTAAGGTCTCTTTTTTCTGATTCTACTCCACCAAACATTTGGCCAACTCCAAGATATATAAATAAGACAGGTTAAAGACTTCCATTTTCCAAATATTCAATATATAAAACATAATATCAATAAAGTAAATTTGCTGAGTCTCAGGAAAATAATTTCTCATGTTTAATAACCCAATTATGTCATTATATGTTTTCCTGTGTTTTTCCCCATAATACTGTTCTATATCGATCAACTATTAAAACACACTAATACAGTAAACCTTTATGTGCTGATAGTGCTTGAGTCAGCAGTTGAAGTCCTGTGGCTTCTATTAAATATTAGCTATAAAGAAGAACATCATGGTGACTTTTCAATGAAGGGCAGAAAAAAATTCAGAGTTAAGACAGTAAGAAGAATGTATGAACACTTAGAACAGTCTGTAAATTGTGCTTCCCTCAGGAAAAGGGACCATTGACTATTGCAGCAATAGTTACCAAACTTGCTCTAAATCAAAATTATCTGAGAGATTTTTAAAACATGTATCCCTTGGCTCCTCACCCCCAGGTGAATCAAATCTGTAGGATAAAACTGAGGAGTCCTTTAAAAAGACAGAAGATGCACATTGATGGATCCTTGCATAATACATTAATGTAACTATATAATAAAGAGTACTCAGAAATAGAAGTTAAAAGATTTGTGTTCTACCACCAGGTTCTGCTCTAATTAGAAAGCTGCCCACAAGTATGCCAGGTAATTCCAATAACTTAACCTCTTTCAATCTGTTATCCTCCTTATATGACTCATAAAGTCATTTTCAGAATGAAAGGCAATCATAGATGAGAAGACACTTCAAAAGATTTTAAAATGTGAACCTAAAATATCATTAACACATACTAGAGGAGATGAGATAGAACACAGACCCTTCTAAGTAATGCTTTACAAGGAATTCTGGCAGCCATAATTCCCCTCGATGGCTAAACCTGTCATAAGAAGAGTCTTTTGACGGATGACTGTGAGGTTAATTTTGAGGCAGAATATGGTAAAAAGTTTTTATCCATAATACTTCCCATTCCCGACAATTATTGCTTCTGAAAGGTCACTTTTGAAAGGTCAGGAAATGGAAATACATGCATCAGAACAGACTGAAAACAGAGAATCTCCTTTCCCATAAATTCTACAAATGAGTACTTCAAGGTCCCAATGAGAAAAGACCTTTAAACTCCTTCTGCCTCCTACATCAGGATAACAACTGTGGAAAGGAGGAGAAGTACAGATCTTATTTTAAAGAGACAATGGTGCCTGTAGGGACAAGGAGAAGAATAGTGTTATACTTTCCCACAAATGCTTGATAATTTCAGCAGGAAAGCATGTTATCTAATTATAATATAGATGAAGGGCCAGCTTTCAGAACATTTGAGAAGCAAAGGTGTATTCATATCCTCCCTCTCTTCTTTCCTATCTGTTTTTCCCTTTATGAAGACTCCATGGGCACAGAGTGACACTGGGTTACCCCAGCTGCCCACAGCAACATATTGTGATGTACATAGAGCACCACCCATTCTTCTCCAGCTTACTCAATCCCCTTGCTATCATACTCAGCAAGACAGAAAGCAAAATAAACTAAAACAGACAACAAACAAACAAACAAACAGTATTGGCCCAGCTAGAGTGTTACAATCTGTTTGTGATTGAGAAAAAGGGATATGAAGAGCCAGTGTGGGAAATGTATGGGGGACACATCAGGTGGCAAGTGGAAGGTTTGGCTTTAGGTTATGGTGGAAGAGGTTCAGTGTCGTGAGAGAAAAAGAGGAGCATATGTATAGGAAGGAGGTTACAGTGAAAATTCAGTAGTGGAGAGATAAACTAGTTGTGTTATGGTGGTTATTTCCTCAAGAAATTCATGAGTTCACCACAGGGGAGTCGAAAATGCATAACTGATATTGGGGGGTTAATGGAGAAGTAAGGTGTGAAAGCACTTCAGAGATGGAAAGCAAACTTGTTAGGGAACTCTGAGGAGATGGCTGGATAGTTCTGAGGCCCCACTTGAGATTTGTTGTCATAGACTCAAAGTGAGATCAACTGGCAAATGTATGCCTCTGCAACTGCAGCCATTTTCCAGGCTGATTAGAAACAGTATGCAGTGAGCAGAGAATTTGTTTTGTCAGTCAAGTGAAATGGAAGGGAAGAGCAACAAACAGCTACAGTCAATTATAATGATTGTGACAGACTTTGGAGAGCAGAAAAGTAGGAAGGAGGAACAACCGAAAAGTAAAAAGTGTTGAGATCAGTGAGTTCTTCATGGAGTAATAAAGTGTTCAAATGGGCCTATTGGAGTAAGGGAGCTCCAAGGGGAAGGGGCAGTGAAGAAATGAGTAAAGTAAAATTGAGATTTCCGAGGTGCTTGAGTTATTAAGTCATATTTAACAAACGTTTAGACCACAATCCTCAGAAAGGAATTTGACATAGACATTTAATGTACATACACAAGCGTTCACAAAACAATACTTACACTTAAATGCACTCTGATACCTGATATGTTTAATTCTGATCCATTCTTATTTAAAATGTTGTTGCTAAATTATTAAGACCCACTAATAGGTCCCAATCTGGAGCCTGAAAAACACTGGTCTGGAATAAGTCCATTGCGGGTAGCTCAAGTGGGATAGAACAAAAGAACTAAGGAAGTCACAGACCTCAGAGGCCAGAGTGTTGAACTGACCATTTTCACTGATATTGAAGTTGCCAAAATAATGATAGATGTAGTGGAATAAAACAATTAGCCACATGTGAAAATTTTACACTTGATCTTAGCCAAAAGGCCAAGAAGTGATGCAGATGCGAAAGCTTTCTAATGGTTAATTGTTTCAATAAAAATAATCTTCATAATAAATGAATGAGTTAATTAATTAATTATACATTGCCCTTTATCCACTTCTAATCCTTTTTAAACATTGGTATGAGTAAATACATTAAAATTAATTAGTTAATTATTTTGATGTTCATTCATCTAACAAATGTTTGAGATCTTTCTTTGGGGAAAAATGACTTGATTTCTGTATTTCTATTCTTATGTACTTTGTAGTCTAGTGTGTGATACAGACATTGAACAAATAAACATATTAATAAATACAGAGTTACAGCTTGCAATAACAGCTCTCTGCTGTGAGAGATAACATGGAATAGGGAAAAAGATGTCTCAAAAATCCTCTTTGAATAAATGATGTATTAGCTGAATCCCAAAAAGATGAGTAAGGGATGACCATGAGAGAATTAGCAAATCTCTTTATCTTTCTGTATTTTAGCATCTTTATCTTTGAAATAAGAGTAAAGTAATAGCAAATAACCATGTAGTAGTGTATATTTCAAGAGAGCTAGAAAAGATGATTTTGATTGTTGTCACCACAAAGAAATGATAAGTGTTTAAAATGATGGCTAATGTTAATTATTCCTATTTCGTTATTATACAATGTATACATGCATTGAAACATCACACTGTACCCCATAAATATGTACATTACTATGCATCATTTATAAAGTTACAAATTTATTTTTAAAATTTTTCAAAAAATTAAATAGAATCTCAGGGTGGGATGGAGCCTTAAAGTCCGTCAAATCCAACAACTCTTTCAATTCTTGAATGTTTTTTAAATATTTCTGCCCAAATGTCAATATTGTGGTGAACTTGCTCTCTTTCAAGGGACAGTAATGGGAACCTTTCCTATTTTTACTTTAGATATTTTCTTACACGCTCATTCATTCAACCCTCACAACTACCCTGTGAAAAGTAATGTCATCTCTAATTTGTAGAGGAGAAAAATAAATGGGGTTGGAACAAATGGGGTTGGCCTTGATACACAAGGTACTAGTAACCACCACTTCCCAATTAATCCTTTGGGCTGTTAATAATGGCAGCATTTTTCCCTGATGCACCAATACACACTAGCAGCTGGTTAGGATGAAGGGGCAGCTGCAGGGTCATGGGACAGTATCTTAGAGTAACCATCTGGTACTGCTCCAGCCTGAACTCACATCTATGACCTCATTTGCTTCGTGTCCTAGCCAAGTCAGTGATAGATGTTTTATTCCTTACTTGACCTTGTTCTTTCAGTCAATCCCTGTTGAGTGCCCCTAGCTGCTAAATGTGAGAATAAAGAGATAGGGTTATAATCCGTCTTCTCTTTAAGGGCCTACAGATTAATCAAGGAAAGAGAAAAACCAAACAGAATTTTCCACACCATATGTTGTAAAAAGTGCAATGATAAAAGTAAGTACATACAGGCCGCTAAGGTAGCAGAGAGAAGGGGCATATACACAATTTTCTAGTTCTAGGGGTGAAAGCAGTGTTTTACAATCACAAACACATGTTGGCTTTTGATAAACATTTAAATTTCTAGCTCCTCCCATAAGAAAAAAAAAAAAGAAAAGAAAAACAGTTCTAGGAAACCCCAAAGGAGCTTGCCTCCATTGAGAATTGCAATGCTTGGTTTTCCTAGCAGCATTTACTTTTTGTAACTTGAGTTACACTAAAAATACAATTTTTTGTTTTCCAAATTTAAAAAAAAGTTCATTATACTTAATATATTTTTAAACTACCTGACCCACCATCACACCATATTTCCAATAGATAATTCCACTAAGCTTCTGTGGCAGGAGAATCTTATGTGTCCTCTTGCTAATGATACCTCCTGGAGAATCACTGCAGATGTCAAAGAAACAGCAACAGAAGAAGTAGCACTTGAACCAGTGATTTTCAACCTTGACTGATCCTTAGAGGTTTCAGGAGCACATTTAAAATATTTCAATACCCTATTCCACAACAGAGCAAATGAAATCAGAATGGTGGGGTGAAATGTATACAATTATGATTTGTCAAACAAAAATAATATTAATGATAAAATAAACATTTTTTAAAAGAAAGAAAGAATGAATGTTGGGATGAGGGTGGTGCCAGGAAAGGGTGTTGGATTTTTTTAACACCCTTGCTGATTTTAATGTGCAGCCAAGATTGAAAACCACTGATGGAAATATAAGGCTAGTTTTTTTCTTCAGTTGGTTCTTGGAATTTTCCCAGTGGTTCTCAGACTCTCCTGATTTGATTCACCTTGGGAGAAGTTATTCATTTCTACTTACAGCTGTCATTACCTCATTGATAATCTATGGCAATTACCATCTGTCTGATCTCTTTATTGTACATCTCTCTACCTGCACCTGGCTGTTCATTTATTCATTTATTCAATACAGCAGTCAACAATTCAATATCAATAGGGCACCTGCTTTCTGTACAAGGCAGTGCTAACAACATATAATGATGAAAGTCACAGTCACTAACCTTTGAGACTCCCAGCCTAAGAGGAAAGGCAAAAAAATATAACAGCAGGATTAAACTCTGATAGAATATGGGAAGTATGTACAAGGAGGTATAGGGGCACAGGAGGGAAGCATTAACTGTACCTGGGCAAGGAATTAAAAGGACACCTCAGGCTTACCAAAGGAAATGATGCATCAGCTGAGTATTATCAAAAGTGGACATGGGTTGCCAATCATCAGTGCCCTAAATGTCAACAGGAAAAATCTGTAGATCAAGCAAAGCTAAACCTGCTAGACTTCCTGCAGTAAAAGATAAAATGGCCTCAACAAAGCCTTAGTAGTGAAGGCAGAAGAAGATGGAGGATTTTGAGACCTGGGCTTGATGACTTTAAGGTAGGTTTAGCAAGAGAGAAACTAGACGGAAATGGGATGAGTTTATTACATAATGATGGTGGACTGGTTTTGAAGTCAATCTAGGGGATGCCCATTTGTCTTGGTAAGTAAATTATTTTAGCTAGTTTTATAGTTTTATATTCCAGGCATATATATTTCCTGAAGCAAACGGCTAATTATTTTTGTTTGTTCTCAGTGTTATAGAAAATATACCCAGTCACAGTATTGTCTACCAAGTGTTAGGTTCTGATTGAGGTCTGAGGGGAGTCAGTGGGGCGGCGGGTAGCTGGAAAAACACTTGAGGAGTTGTAGACAGTTTTGACATGGCTTTACTCTATCTCTGGGCACAAGTGAGCCTGGATGCAAGCCATAGTCTGGGCTTGAGCAAGCATGGGTGTGAGCCTAGGTGCAAGCCTACCCAGGCACAAACCACATGTACAGCATCAGCAGGGTAATTAGACCTTTTATAGACAATAGTGGCTCTGAACCAAGCATGAGCTTACGTGAGTGGTTACATAATGCACCCCGCATGGCGTAGTTACATAATGTGCAGAGTTGTGTGCCTGCACACTGAACTCATTGAGTCATGCTAGACTGGATACCTGCCTCAGCCTATTCTTGACCACAGTACATCCATTTTCCTTACAGTCCACCTCCTAGGCCGAGGGAGGCATAGGTCTTGAACATACAGGTCTTGGACACATCGGTTTTGGGTACACAGGCCCAGCACAGGCTTGACACATAGGTCTGACACATAGGCCCTGGGCACACAGGCCTGATACACAGGCCCCAGACACACAGGTCCGACATATGTGGGCAACCACCCCATGGTGACGTTACCCCAATGTTGCTTTATATATTAAGCCAGGATTTTTGTTCCCCTACCTTTAGGGGCAATGGGGGAGACAATAACAGGTTACCATTCATCCCTATACCTGGTCGGACGAGGTCATCCTTTCTCCCATAGGTCTTGCCACATGGCCTGCTCCCACATGGGCTGGCGATCAACTAGCCAATTCTGTAACTTCCAGGTAGTTAACCACAAGGTTAAACCTTAATAAACTGCCCAGCTATGGGTGCAGACTAACATAGGTGTCACCTCCTTGGTGATCACCATGTATACTGCTCTAAGTTCAGCCCATTGGCTACTTTGCCCACACCCAGTTTCAAACCATATGCTGTCAGTACTAGGGTGGACTGCGACAGTGGTCCAGTCAGAAGCAGCACTTTGGCTAGACCCATCTGTGTATCATGCTTCATCAGGAATGTGGGGACACCCTTCCTTAAATGGTGAAGGCTCAGGGTCTAGAGGTGCCTCAGGCACCATGGCCTTATCTTGCATTAGGACTACAGTTCCCAAGATCTCTTGCAACTCTGCTGCTAAGGGATTTATACCCAGCATACTCCACTGCTCTAAGTAGGTGCCTTACTTTGCTAAAGTGGAAGTCTGCACCATCCCAGCCTGAGGGGTCATTATCCATGAATACACCCCTCCCACTGTCAAGTAAGTCATCAGCACAACGACTGTAGCCTGTCCTGCCATGCTCTCATGAGCCTAAAGGGCAGCATATGCAGTTACCAACTCCTTCTCTATCAATGAATACTGGAATTCAGCTCCTTTCCAAAGTTGGGACTGAAAGCCTATTGGCATTCTCAAGCACTCCATGCGCTGCTATAGGCCCCAGCCAAAACTATCTGTGGTCACATGAACATCAAGTTTAAATGGATGTCCTGGTTAATTAACCGTAGGGCTTGTGCCTGCTGAATAGCCCACTTGGCTGCCAGGACAGCAGTCTCAGCGGCACCGTCTCAATCTCAGGCAAGAGGAGCATTGCAGCTTCTAAATCTGCAAGAGAATCAGAGGTTAGCCTAATATCATTAACAACACCTTGAATAATATTATTAACAAGACCATGACATACGGTGGGGCTATGCACGTAGTCCTGCAGCAACACTGTGAAAGTCTACTGTCACCCTCCCATAAAGGCAAACTGTTCCTGGCTCTCTGAAAATGCATTATCCAAGTCCACCATATAGTGTTACTGTCCCAGTTCTGTCAAGCAGTCTATCAGATCTATAATAGACGGCACAGCTGCCAAGCCATGTAAAATATCCACCCCCAGAATGTATTCCGGTATGGGAGAGACATACACAATGCATAAGCAGGGAGCCGAGCAGCCAATGCCAAGGTGCAAAGATACAGGTTTCACTTTCACTGGCTGGTTTTCATAACTGTCTATGCAGCCTTGCCCAGAAACTTATCCAGGTTCAGGAACCAGTCCACACGTGGCCTCCAGTAATCCGGTGTCCCCCCCAAGCCAAGCACCTCGGCCAGTTCCCTAATCAAACAGAAAAGGCTCTACATTTCCACCTGGCTGCAGCACGTAGTATTTGAGCTGGAACACACAGGCAAGACTGTGTCACACAGCAATGTCCTTCTCTCCCTTTGGCATTTTCTGGAATTGTTGCTCTGGAGACAACTGTCTCCACAAAGTTAAGAGTACTTCATTGAGCTCCTTTTCAATTTTCTCTCAGTCAACCACAGCCAAAATAAAATCTATCCACATCTGTGAGCGTGTCACTCATTGGGGCCCCCTTTTCTCCTGTGGGGGGCAGCCCCTGCAGGCGGGGCATCTTCCCCTTCTTCATGGTGTGAACCCAGACCAACTAGGGGTCTCTGGCCAAGAAGATGGACCCAGGCCTGCATTCACAGCAGCCTCTAATTCCTTTTCCAAGCTCTGTAGCAGGACCAGCAGGCACTCCACCTGCACCTGAAGGTCCTCATTCACAGCAGCTTCTCTTTTTCTGAGCTGTGTAGCCGGGCCTCCAGGCACCCCACCTGTGCCTGGGGGGCCCTTACTTCTGCTGCATCCCTAAGGGACTGGGTGTGTACTTCTCATAGTGCAGTCAAAAATGCCCATCCAACTCTGGCAGCAAAGGCTTATTCCTTCTTGGTGCTCTCTGCTTCCAGCTGCTCCAGAGCTTTCTCCATGCTCACAGGGGACCCATCTACTGCCGCCCCGGTTTTCACCGGAGCCCATCCAAGCAGCAGAGCTGCCACCAGGTACCACAACCCATATTGCAGCCACATGGCCAACCCAGAATCAGCGGGGACTGAAGTCTCACCCACCTTGGGATCCTGTTTGTGATGCCAATCATTAGGTTCTAACTGAGGTCCAAGGGGAGCTGATGGGGTGGCAGGTAGCTGGAAAAACACTCAAGGAATCATAAACATAAACAGTTTTGACATGGCTTTACTCTATCCCTGGGCATGAGTGAGCCTGGGTGTGAGCACGGGCATGAGCTGACCTGGGCACAAGCCATATGTACAGCGTTAGCAGAGTAATTGTATCTTTTACAGACAGTAGTGGCTCTGAGCCAAGCACAAGCTCATGTGAGTGGTTACTTAATGCACTTCACGTAGTGTGGTTACATAATGTGCCTCACATGGCATGGTTACATAACGTGCAAAGTTGTGCACCTGCACTCCAAACTCACTGAGTCATGCTGGACCAGATGTCTGCCTCAGCCTATTCTTGACCACAGTACATCCATTTTCCTTACACCAAGAATACAAAATCTTTGTTTCAATACTCACTAAAGCAGGCAAACAAGTGGAGAGATGGGAATTGGCAATGAGATATGCCTGTGCAAAGACAAAGCTCTAAAACCAGAGTATGCTCTAGAAATCTCTCCTGCTTTCTGAATCAAGTCCACACTTCTGAACTTGTCATTTAAGGCCCTCTAGTATGTGAACCACCTTGCCTTATCTCAGATGAGACTTTGGACTTGGACTTTTAGGTTAATGCTGTAACGAGTTAAGACTTTGGGAGACTGTTGGAAAGGCATAATTGTGTTTGAAATGTGAGAACATGAGATTTGGGAGGGGTTGGGGCAGAACGATATGGTTTGGCTCTGTGTCCCCACTCAAATCTCATCTTGAATTGTAATAATCCCCACGTGTCAAAGGCAGTACCAGGTGGAGGTAATTAAATCATGGGAGTGGTTTCCCCATGCTATTCTCAGGATAGTAAGTGAGTTCTCAGGAGATCTGATGGTTTTATAAGGGGCTTCTCCCTTAACTCAGCACACATTCTCTCTCCTGCTGCCATGTGAAGAGGTGCCTTCTGCCATGATTGTAAGTTTCCTGAGGCCTCCTCAGCAATATGGAACTGTGAGTAAATTAAACCTCTTTTCTTTATAAATTACCTACTTGCAGGCAGTTCTTTATAGTAGTGTGAGAACAGACTAATACAGGGACAGTTTTCCCCGTGCTGTTCTTGTGATAGTGAGGGAGTTCTCACAAGATCTGGTTGTTTGATAAGTGTCTGGCACTTCTCCCTTCTCACTCTGTCTCTCTCCTGTCACCTGTGAAGAAGGTGCTTGCTTCTCCTTCACCTTCCTCCATGATTGTAAGTTCCCTGAGGCCTCCTCAGCCATGCAGAACTGTGAGTCAATTAAACCTATTTTGTTTATAAATTACCCAGTCACAGGTATACCTTTACAGCAGTGTGAAAACAGCCTAATATAATCATTGAATCTGTACATTGCTTTGGGCACTGTGGCCATTTTAACAATATTGATTCTTTCTATCCATGAACATGGAATGTTTCTCCATTTGTTTGTGTAGTCTCTGATTCCTTTTAGCAATGTTATGTAGATCTCCTTGTAGAGCTCTTTCATCTGCTTGGTCAGCTGTATTCCTAGGTATTTCATTTTCTCTGTGGCTATTGTAAATAAAATCATGTTCTTGATTTGACTCTCAGAGTGGATGTTATTGGTGTATGGAAATGGTACTGATTTTTGTACATTAATTTTGTATACTGTAACTTTACTGATGTTATTTATCAGTTCTAGGAGTCTTTTTGTGGAGTCTTTAGGGTTTTCTAGGTGTGGAATAATACCATCAGCAAAGAGAAATAGTTTGACTTCTTTTCCTATTTGGATGCCTTTCATTTCTTTCTCCTGACTGATTGCTCTGGATAAGACTTCCAGCGCTGTTGAATAGGTGGAGTGAGAGTGGGCATCCTTGTTTTGTTCCAGTTCTCAAAGGGAATGGTTCTAGCTGTTGCCCATTCAGTATAATGTTGGCTGTGGGTTTGTCATAGATGGCCCTAATTATTTTGAGGTATGTTCTTTCATGGTATATCTGCTCAATGCCTGCAGTCTGTTGAGGGTTTTTATCATGAAGGGATGTTGGATTTTATCAAAAGCTTTTTCCGCATCTACTGAGATGATCATATGGTTTTTGCTTTTAATTCTGTTTAAGTGGTGAATCACATTTATTAATTTGTGTATGTTGAACCAGCCTTACATCCCAGAAATAACATATATTTTATCGAGATATATTAATTTTTTAATGTGCTGCAGAATTCAATTTACTAGTATTTTGTTGAGGATTTTTGCACCTATGTTCATCAGGGATATTGGCCTGAAGATTTCTTTCTTTATTGTGTCTCTGCCAGATTTAGGTATCAAGCTGATGTTGGCTTCATAGAATGAGTTAGGGAGAAGTCCCTCCTCTTTGATTTTTGGAAATAGTTTTGGTAGGATTGGTACCAGTTCTTCTTTGTAAGCCTGGTAGAATTTGGCTATAAAACCATCTGGTCCAAGGCTTTTTTTGATTGGTATGCTTTTTATTACTTACTCGATTTCAGAGCTCAATATCAGTCTTTTTCAGGATTTCAATCCCTTCCTAATTCAATCTTGGAAGTTTGCATGTTTCCAGGGATTTATCCATTTATAGATTTTCTAATGTGTGTGCATAGAGTTCATAACATTCTCTGAGGATCTTTTGTATTTCTGTGTCTACTCTCCAGGCAGATCCCTCTGCCAGCTGAAACATCCATAGGAGATATGGGGTCCCCTGGAGCTAAAACCTCAAACATCTGTAGCAGGAGTGGACAGTCCCACAGTCTCTTTACTCCCTCCTTGCCCAGGAACTGTTTGGGACTGGAAACTAGCCCTGGCTTTGGGGTACCCTGTACAGGGTTCCCAGTTTCTTCCCTCTTCAGTCTCAGTGTCTGTGTTGCATCTCCCCCTACTCTTGGCATTTTCTCTCTGAAGATCTGCTCAAATTATATTGGTTTATTAGAAATTCTAGTCTTCATCAGTGGAAGTAGTACTTCCTGGCTGTGTCTGGTTGTCTATCTTGTCCTCTCTCCTGATGGAAGGTTTAAGTGGAAAGTTGGGCTCCGAATAAATTATTGATAATAAGAATATGCCATTACAATTTTTAGACAAAAATTAAATGTAGAAATAAGATTTGTCTCTGAGAAGTTATTGTTAGGGCCTTCTGAAGGAGGCTTATCTGCTTATAGAGAGGGCTTTCTTGTTCCTGAAATCAATTAAGAATTATACAATATTTAATATGTTCCAAAACAGTTGATGCAGTGTGTACTCTCTCTCTCAGGCTTACACTAAGAATTAATAGTTTTGCATTCACAGAATGGGCAATAAGCTCATTACTCAAGATGATTTTTCTATCCAAAGGGAAGAATGGTAGAACAACTGCATTCTCCTTCTGCCAAAAAATAAAAAAATTACATGATGTAGAATGTGTCCTTGTGTTTGCCTGAAGACATCATCTGGTCAAATGACGTCAAAATAATAAAATCTGGCTTAAATATAAATTCTAACAATTTTTCAAACTCTGCAAAAAAATTAATTTGACTCTACCAATTCTTTCTTCAACTTTACCCTGAAAACATACTTTGTGTATATATATATATACACACACACATATGTATATATAAAGTATCTATATACACACACCCATATGTATATATATAAAGTATATATATATACACACACATATGTATATATATATAAGGTATATATATATACAACTACATAATTACTGAGTTATTATTAACAGTAATGCTAAACACTTTACTTATCTAATTTCATTCCCACAATAACCTTAAAGGATATACTATTTTATTCTCTATTATAGGTAAGAAAACTGAGGCCCAACAGGACTAGTTACCCTATATGCCTGAACATAAAACAACCCAGAATACAATGTGATCCTTCGATATCCATATGGGAAGACATATACAATAAAAATGACGATAACAGCCTGACTTGAAAATATATACTAATAAAAAATAAATTTTAAAAGTTAAATATGTATGCATTTGATTTAGTTGCATATTTATTTTAAATAACACACCCTGTAAATGAAAGCATTACATTTAAAATATTACTTTTTTCCACCTGCAAATTTTATGAAATAATTTTATTCAAACTCCATGTGCCTCTTAACATCAAAATCTTATTAATCACTGGAGCCACTTTTCTGAAACAAGTAACAGTTTTCCGGAGTTACCATTTGTATTGATCAAGGGTCCTCTGGAGGAAAAATTAATGTGTATATATATGTGTGTGTGTATACATGCCTATGCATACACACACAAACACACACACAGACATATATATATATATATATATATATATATATATATATATGGAGAGAGGGAGAGAGAAAGATTTATTACCAGGAATTGGATCAGGCAATTATGGAGGATGGGAAACCCAAAATCTGCAGGGTGGGCCAATTGACCCAGGGAAAGCCAAAGTTTTAGTTCAAAGACCATCAGACAGGAAGAGTCAATACTGCAGATGAAATCAGAAAGTAGTCAGCTAGAGAATTATCTCTTACTTAGGGGAAGATCAGTGTTTTTGTTCTATTCAGGCCTTCAACTGGTTGGATGAAGCCTACTCACATTATGGAAGGCAATCTCCTTTTCTCTGCTGATTAAAATGTTAATCTAATCCAATGTTAAAGTCTACCTATCGAAATATTTATCTCATCCCCAATATTTAGAACATCCTCACATGAACACCCCGAATAATGTTTCACCCAATATCTGAATACCCCACGGTCTAGTTGACACACAAAATTAACCATCAGAGCATCTTACCTCTAAGTCATTAGAGATACACACTTTTTTAACATGTGTATGATACAATCAGAATAAATCTTATTTCAAGGCATAAAAAACACATTTATATAATAATACTACTTTCTATTTAAGTGCAGGTAAATGATTGTGATCCACAAAGTAACCACTTAGGGTATCATTTTTAAGCTGTGCTTCGCAAACTTTGTTGCATACTGAAATGGCCTGGGAAGTTTTTTAAAAGATGCTGTTTTCTGGGTCCCAGTCCAGAGAATCTGATTTCATTGATATGGAATGGGACCTGGGCATAGGATTTTTAAAAGCTCCCCCAAATAATTCCAACCATTGTTTAAAAGTAATCTTTAAAAGATTCTTTTTACCACATCCATCACCTGCCATTATGAGGTCATCCCCTAAGAAGAATCCCAATGTAAGTTATTTTTTTTTTTTTTTTAGACACTAGAAGTGTCTATTGAGTGAACTCCATAAGATTCCTAAAGTAGCACTGATTGAGATCATATTGGGTTAATGTGCCTCAATACAAGAGCCATAAAAACACCAAGATTTTCGATGCTTTGCCATCTTTGGCTTCTACCAAATTCATAGTGAAATGGACTTTTTATGGACTCACTGACTCCCATGAGAGAGTCTTTCCACTCAAAGGCCCATAAGTTCAAGGAATCAGACTGAAGTCCAATACGAAAATGTAGTGCTGTGCTCAGTAGCCTTCTCCTTTTAACAGAAGCACAATTTCTTAGGTCTAAACTTTAATACTTACATTTTCTCTTCCCTAGGCTCCCATGAGAATTCCATGGAATTCCCTCCCATGAGGCTCCCTGGTTCCCTATGTAAATTGAACCTTGGTTGTGACGGATACAGCTGATACTCTGCCCAGATCCCCTCAGATCTCTCTTATCGGCGCTATGTGTCCATCCCCAGCCTCCACATGCTCTGCTACTAAGGGTTATCACCCAGGGTCCTCAAAGAATTGCCCATGGGCACTAAAGCCTCCTTGCCCACATGGAGAACAGAAAGATCTGGGAATTTGCATCCCCCACCATGCTGGCCCTTGGCCAGTGACTAACTGGTGTGAAATACAAAAGCCCAGCTCTTGTAGGATACGGAGAGGAAGGGAACAAACCCTGAAATGTCATTTTCTCTCCAGAGCCTCCTCAGAATCAGGCTGAGTCTGAGACATCACATGGAATTGGACCTTTGCTTGGCTTTGTCACATTCCTTCCTATCCTGCTTCTTTTACCCTTTTACTGGTTTTACTGGGAGAATTAATACATTACTTACACCTGAATCCTTGGCCCAGCATTTGCTTCCAGGAAACTACAGCTTAAGATAGTGTTTCACACCACTCATCTTCCACCATTCCTCAAGACCTAAAAGCTCTAATTTTAAAATGAGCACAGGTGAGACATGGGCTATGCGGTGGTGGGGGGGGAGAGGCGGGGAAGAGTGGGGAAGTGGCAAGCAAGAGAGAGAGAGAGGATGGGAAATAGGAATCATCTTTCCATTCTTTACTGTCTGCCCTCCTGTTCATTTCCACATTACCTTCTAAAACCCACTGTTTACATGTCACCTTCTCTTCTACCCATTTTAGGGTGCTCCGTTACTTAGAAATATAGTAAAAATTCCATAGCCTCATGAATGTTGACAAAATGATTCTAAAGTTTTTATGGAGAGGCAAAAGACCCAGAATTGCCAAATCAATATTGAAGAAGAACAAAGGTGGAAGACTGATACCACCCAACTTCAAGACTTACTATAAAGCTACAGTAATCGAGAGAGCATGTTATTGGCGAAAGAATAAACAAATAGATCAGTGGAACAGAATAGAGAGCCCAGAAATAAATCCATATAAATATAACCAACTGATCTTTATTTTATTTATTTATTTATTGAGACAGAGTTTCATTCTTATTGCCAAGGCTGGAGTGTAATTGCGCAATATTAGCTCACCGCAACCTCCACCTCCCAGGTTCAAGCAATTCTCCTGCCTCAGCCTCCCAAGTAGGTGGGATTACAGGCATGTGCCATGACGCCCAGCTAATTTTTGTAGTTTTAGTAGAGAGGGGGTTTCTCCATGTTAGTCAGGCTGGTCTCGAACTCCCGACCTCAAGTGATCCACCCGCCTCGGCCTCCCAAAGTGCTGGAATTACAGTCATAAGCCACTGCTCCCGGCCACCAACTGATCTTTAACAAAGAAGGAAAGGCAATACAATGGAGCAAAGATAGTATTTTCAACAAATGGTACCAGAACAACTGGACATCACATGCAAAAAAGAAAAGAAAAAAATCTAGAGCAGACCTTATACCTTTTATGGATCACAGACCTGAATGTAAAATACAAAACTACAAAATTCCTAGAAGATAACAAAATGTAGATGACCTTGAGTATGGCAATGATTCTTTAAATACAACATAAAAGACACATCCATGAAAGAAATAATTGATAAGCTGACCTCATTAGAATTTAAGATTTCTGCCTTATGAAAGATAATACCAAGAAAATGAGAAGAGAAGACATAGACTGAAATACTTGCAAAAGACACATCTGATAAAGGACCATTACATAAAATATACAAAGGCCTCTTATGACTCAAAAATAAGGAAATGAACAACCTGATTTTAAAAAATGCACAAAATACCTAAAAAGACATCTCACCAAAGAAGATATTCAGATAGCAGGTAAGCATATTAAAAGATGTTCAATATCATACATCATTAGGGAACTGCAAATTAAAACAATGAGATACCACTACACACCTATGAGAATGATCAAAATCTAAAACACTGACAACACAAAATGCTGGCAAGGAATTTGGCAGAGAGAAACAATAACTCTCATTCATTGTTGGTGGAAATGCAAAATAGTATGCCCACTTTGGAAATCAGTTTTGCAGTTTCTTGCAAAGCTAAATATACTCTTGCATAGATCCAGGAATTGCACTCCTTGCTATTTACCCAAATGAACTGAAAACATCTCCACACAAAAACCTGCACACAAATGTTTGTGGCAGCTTTATTCATTACTGCCAAAACCTAGAAGCAATCAAGATGTCCTTCAGTAGGTGAAAAGATAAATAAACTGTGGGACATTTAAACAATGGGATGTTATTCAGTACTGGGAAAAAAAGGAGAGAGTTTTCAAGCCATGAAAAGACATGGAGGAAAATTAAATGCATATTACTAAGTGAAAGGAAGCCAATCCGAAAAGGCTATATGCTGTATAATTCCAACCATATGACATTCTGGGAAAGACAAAACTATGGAGATTGGAAAAGGATAAGTGATTTTTCAGGGGTTAATGAGAGTGGGAGAGATGAATGGGCAGAGCACAGAAGATTTTTGGGGCAGTGAAATTATTCTGTATGATACAATGGTGGATCCATGTCATTATGTATTTGTCGAAACCTACCAAATGTGCAATAACAACAGTGAACCCTAATATAGACTATCAACTTCGGGTAATAATGATGTATCAGTGTAGGTTCATCACTTCTAACAAATGTACCACTCAGATGGAGCATGTCAATGGTCAGGGCGAAGCTTGTACCTGTGTCAAGACAGGAGGTATGTGAGAACTCTCTGTACTTTTCATTTGATTTTACTGTGAACCTCAAACAGTTCTAAAAAAAATAAAGTTTACTAACTAAAAATAATCCATGGTCTCACATTCTCATTAGCTTCTATTGATGATTTTTTCTTCTGGCAAGAGGTCACATTTTCCTACTCCCTTATATGTTGACTAGCACTAATTATCAATTGCCTTCTGATTATTATGAGTTCTGTATTGCTGAAAGCTTGGATTATGTTGTCTTTAAAGAATCTTGAGTTTTTTACTTACTATTTATAATGCTCTTAATTGCTTTTTATATATCCAGATTTCCATCTGCTATCATTTTTCTTTAGCCTGAAAATGTTCTTTTAATATTCCCTGTAGTTTAGGCCTGCTGGTGATGAAATCCCTAAGGAATTTTTTGTCTGAATAAGTCTTTAATTTTGAAGGATGTTTGCCTGATATAAAATGTTAGGTTAAAGGTTTTACTTTTTTTTCTTTTAGCACTAAAGATATTGCTCCATTGTCTCTGGCTTGAATGATTTCTGAAGAGAAATCTGTGGCAATTCTTTTTTGTTCCCCCATATTAACTTTTCTCTGGATGCGTTTAAGTTTTTCTCTTTATTACTGATTTTCAGCTATTTGATTATGATTATCTGTAGTACTGTCTTCTTCATTTTTTTGATGTAGTTTCCTTAGCTTTTTGAGCCAGAAGATTTATATCAAGGAATTTGGAAATATTCCTACCATTAGTCTTCAAATATTTTTGTATCTCTCATTGTCCTCAGAGAGTTCTAGGACTCAAAGTACATGCATGTCAGACTGTTTAATATTATCCTCTAGTCAGGACCAGCTAAATAGTTTGGAGGGCCAGTGCAAAATAAAAATGAGAGACTCCTTATTCAAAAATTGTTGAGAATGTTAAGAGGCAATGACACAGCACTAAACCAAGTGAGGCCCCTCCTGAGTGTGGAGCCTATGTTACTGAAAATGTGCAAGCCTATAAAGGCTGTTCAGAGGTAATTGAGGCTTTTTTCATATTATTTCAGTCTTTTTTTAAAAGTCTTTATCTTGGATAGTTTCTGTTGCTATGTCTTTAAGATCACTTATCATTTTTTCTTCAGTGTCTAATCTGTTGTTTAACTCACCTAATGAATTTTCCATTTGGTTAATTGTATTTTTAGCTCTGTGAGTACCATTTGTTTCTTTTTTACTTTACCCATTTCTTTCCTTATTATATTTATTTGTTCCTATAAAATTTTAATCATATATATGTACTTTCTAAACATATATATATATACTATTTCTATATAAGCTTTTTCTAATGATTCCATCATCTCTGTCATTTCTTGATCTGTTTATATTGACTGATTTTTCTATTTATTATAGGTCACATTTTTCTGCTTCTTTGAATGTTAACTATCTTTTAGGAGATGCCAAACATTGTGAATGTTATTGCTATGGTGTGAATGTTTGTTTCCCCACTCCTAAAATTTATATATTGAAATCCTAATTCCCAAGATGATGGTATTAGGAGGTGGGGCCTTTGGGGGTGATTAGATCATGAAGGCAGTGCTCTCATAATTAGGATTAGCACCCTTATAAAAGAGACCACATAGAGCTAGTTAGTCTCTTCCATCATGCAAGGACACAGCAAGAAGTCACCCTTCTATGAACTAGGAAGCAGGCCTTTGTCAGATACAAAATTGGCCAGTGCCTTGATCTTGGGCTTCCCAGCTTTTAGAACTGTGAGAAACAAATGTCTGTTATTTATAAATCACCCAGTTTATGGTATTTCATTATAGCAGTCCTAATAGGCTAAGACAGTCAGGTTGTTGTGTGACTGAATCATATTAAAGGGTGTTGAGTTTTGTTTTGGAAGGCAATTAATTTACTGGCAAGTCAAATTGACAGTGTTGATGCTTTGTTTTAGCTTTGCTAGAAAAGATCAGGAGTAGCCCTTATTCTAAGGCTGGAGTAAACCTCTTAAAGTATGGCCTTTCTGGGGTTTCAACTAATGTTTCTGGTGTTCTAGCTGGTCAAAAAACCAATGTCCCTCAGCACTTTGCAACCTATGGAGACTCTTTAGCTCAAAAAAAAAAACCCTGTAGCTATTCTTTGCAAGACCTCATGGAGTCACTCTTTGCATGTGCAGCTTAGCATTCAGCCAAAATTCAAGGGATCACTATGAAGATTCTTGAAGCTCTACTCTATACAGAGAAGGGCCCTTCTCTGGGACTCTTTCCCACAAATTCTAAATACATCTGCATTCCCGAACTCTAATCCCTGCTTCTCTGCTTAGTAAGATTATTGCTTTTTGGGATCCACTTCCTTGTGCCATGATTTGGAAAGGCAGAAAACCTTGATGAATGTCAAGCTTACCTCTAGTCTTTACCTTCTCTTAAGGATGGCTACTCTGCTCTGTAGGTTGCTCAGTTCCTGAAAACATTGCTTTATATATTTTGTCCAGTTTTGTAGTTGTTTATTACAGGAAGGTAAGCCTCATCCTATTACTCTAACTTAGACCATTTCTTCTTTTCATATGCCATCTCCCAGCCTGGGATCACCTTCCCAATCTTTTCCTCTTCACCTTTATATCTCAATTCTAATCCTTTCTGTTCTTTCACATAAGTGTGCCCTTGCTCCCTGATATGATTTAGCTCTGTGTCCCCACCCAAATCTCATGTTGAATTGTAATTCCCAATGCTGGGGGAGGGACCTAGTGGGAGGTGATTGGATCATGGGGGCCGATTTTCCCCTTGCTGTTCTCATAATAGTGAGTTTACATGAGATCTGATGCTTTAAAAGTGTGTGGCACTTCCCCCTTCATTCTCTCTCTCTCTCTCCTGCCACCATGTGAAGATGTGCTTGCTTCCCCTTCATCTTCTAACACGATCATAAGTTTCCTGAAGCCTCCCTGTCATGCTTCCTGTTCAGCCTGTAGAACTGTGAGTCAATTAAACCTCTTTTCTTCATGAATTACCCAGGCTCAGGTAGCTCTTTATCCAGGCTCAGGTAGCTCTTTATAGCAGTGTGAGAACAGACTAATACACTCCCCAAGCTCACTTTACTCTGTCCCTGAACACCAGTAGTTCTTGTTATATTATTTGACATTTATTACATGTGTTAGAAACAGAAATCCAGAGAGCAAATATAACAAATAATAGTACTACAATTTTTTAGAAGAATATTATCTTTAAAACTTTTCCTCAAGATTACATAAGTCAGAATAACTTATCTACATCTTTCTTTATAATAAATATCATTTCCTGGCAAAGCAAAACACATGCTATATATCTATGAAAATGACAGTTCAAATCAGATACAATATATGTAATGCTTTTCATTTTTAGAGAGTATATTAATGTTTGATTATATTTCATTTATGCATCATGGATAGTATATGCATATATTTTTAAAGGTTTACTCAAATGTGTTATGCATCTATTTTCAAACATATTAGAGAATGTAGCTTAACAAGGGCTGCCAAGCTAACTTGTCTTTGTTTAGAGGCCAGAATACAACTCTTCCTGCCAACTTTATGCACATACTTAACCTTCTTTTAAGTGTGTCATTGATTAGCCTTTGCACTGTTCCTTTTATAAATTGCATATATTTGCTTCTATAAAGCTATATAAACATGTTGCTATTACTCACTGGGAGGAATCAGTTGTTTCTTCATACTCTACAGTTTGAGAAATAAAATGGATGCTGAGACTTAACATTAGATGGCAACTGTCATCCACAAAACCTAGTGTCAGGTTATTCATTTCATCAAAACTCTCTCACTCTTATTAATTAGCTTATGTTAAGTATGTGTTAAGAATCTGAGTTTGTCAATTCAAGCATTATTAATAAAATACCACTTTATATATTTTATAAGTTTTATATATTAGGAATCCATATAAGACCTCATTTTCCATTAAAAAGATTGCTCCTTCCAAAAATCACTTTTAAAAACCAGTATTTAAGATAAACAAAAAGCTTCAATGTCCAGATAAATCCTAGATTGATAATGGCTTAAATGATTTGCTTTTCCCTGGCCCTCGCTGTCTTTCTCTTTTTTACCTTTCTATAGTCTCTTTTTCCTCCATTTCTACCCCTGTGATATGCAGAAAGACTCTCATGAATTTTTATAACCATCGTTTTTAATAACTGCATGAATTTAATTCATATGTCATCTACTGATGAAAATTTTCTGTGTTTTCAATATTCATTGTAATTAACACTAGCATTAAAATATTCAAGATTATCACTTCATATTTTGAATTATTTTTCAATAATTCAATTGAAGAACACTTACTGTATTTTTAATATTCATTATAATTAACACTATTATAAAAATATCCAAGATGATCAATTATTTTATATTTTGAATTATTTTTCTATGACAGATCCAAAGTAGTAGAGTATAGGATAAAACCTACTATTATATATTTCTTGAAAGCCTTTTTTTTCCCTTCTCCTGTCTATTTTTTTTTTTAATTATACTTTAAGTTCTGGGATACATGTACAGAACATGCAGGTTTGTTGCATAGGTATACACGTGCCATGGTGGTTTGCTGCACCCATCAACCCGTCATCTACATTAGGCATTTCTCCTAATGCTATCCCTCCCCTAGCCCCCCACCCTCCAGCAGGCCCCGGTGTGTGATATTCCCCTCCCTGTGTCCATGTGTTCTCATTGTTCAACTCCCACCTATGAGTAAGAACATACAATGTTTGGTTTTCTGTTCCTGTATTAGTTTGCTGAGAATGGTGGTTTCCAGTTTCATCCATGTCCCTGCAAAGGAGATGAACTCATCCCTTTTTATGGCTGCATATATTCCATGGTGTATATGTGCCACATTTTCCTTATCCAGTCTATCATTGATCGGCACTTGAGTTGGTTCCAAGTCTTTGCTATTGTGAACAGTGCTGCAATAAACATACATGTGCATGTGTCTTTATAGTAGAATGATTTATAATTTTGGGGGTATATACCCCATAATGAGATTACTGGGTCAAATGGTATTTCTGGTTCTAGATCCTTGAGGAATTGCCATACTGTCTTCCACAATGGTTGAGCTAATTTACACTTCCACCAATAGTGTAAAAGCATTCCTATTTCTCCACATCTTCTCCAGCATCTCGTTTCCTGACTTTTTAATGATTCCTAACTTGTGTGAGATGGTATCTCATCGTGGTTTTGATTTGCATTTCTCTAATGACCAGTGATGATGAGCTTTTTTAAATATGTTTATTGGCTTTATAAATGTCTTCTTTTGAGAAGTGTCTGTTTGTGTGCTTCATCTAATTTTTGATGGGGTTGTTTGGTTTTTTCTTGTAAATTTGTTTAAGTTCCTTGTAGATTCTGGATATTAGCCCTTTGTCAGATGGACAGATTGCAAAAATTTCCTCCCATTCTTTAGGTTGCCTGTTCACTCTAATGAGAGTTTCTTTTGCTGTGCAGAAGCTCTTTAGTTTAATTAGATCCCTTTTTGTTTTTCTTGCCATTGCTTTTGGTGTTTTAGTCATGAAATCTTTACCCACGCCTATGTCCTGAATGGTATTGCCTAGGTTTTCTTCTAGGAATTTTATGGTTTTAGGTCTTACATTTAAATCTTTAATCCATCTTGAGTTAATTTTCATATAAGGTGTAAGGAAGGGGTCCAGTTTCAGTTTTCTGCATATGGCTAGCCAGTTTTCCCAACACTATTTATTAAATAAGAAATTCTTTCCCCATTGCTTGTCAGGTTTGTCAAAGATCAGATGGTTGTAGATGCATGGCATTATTTCTGAGGCCTCTGTTCTGTTCCATTGGTCTATATATCTGTTTTGGTACCAGTACCATGCTGTTTTGGTTACTGTAGCCTTGTAGTATATTCTGAAGTCAGGTAGTGTGATGCCTCAGTTTTGTTCTTTTTGCTTAGGATTGTCTTGGCTGTATGGGCTCTTTTTGTTTCCATATGAAATTTAAAGTAGTTTTTTCTAATTCTGTGAAGAATGTCAATGGTAGCTTGAGGGGGTTAGCATTGAATTCATAAATTACTTTGGGTAGTATGGCCATTTTCCCAATATTGATTCACAGCCAGTATCATACCAAATGAGCAAAAGCTGGAAGCATTCCCTTTGAAAACTGGCACAAGACAAGGATGCCCTCTCTCACCACTTCTATTCAAGATAGTATTGGAAGTTCTGGCCAGGGCAATCAGGCAAGAGAAAGAAATAAAGAGTATTCAAATAGGAAGAGAAGAAGTCAAATTGTCTCTTTTTGCAGATGGCATGATTGTGTATTTAGAAAACCCCATTGTCTCAGCCCAAAATCTCCTTAGGCTGATAAGCAACTTCAGCAAAGTCTCAGGATACAAAATCAATGTGCAAAAATCACAAGCATTCCTATACATCAATAATAGACAGAGAGCCAAATCATGAGTGAACTCTCACTCACAATTGCTACAAAGAGAATAATATACCTAGGAATACAACTTACAAGAGATGTGAAGGACCTCTTCAAGAACTACAAACCACTGCTCAAGGAAATAAGAGAGGACACAAACAAATGGAAAAACATTCCATACTCATGGATAGGAAGAATCAATATCATGAATATTTCTTAAGAGACTTTTAAAAACTTGTTTCAGTAGATAATAAGAGCCACCTTCAAATGAAAAGTAAATACTACCTTATGATCATCTGCTCAAATTTAATTTCAGTAAAGATTCACTGCCTTTTAAATTGTAGAAACTAACCTATTAGACATTTATCTTTCATTCCTTGCTCAGGGAAGCCTTCCTTCATCTCCCCAAAGCTGGGGTTGGGTATTCTTTCTGAGTCTCCCTTTGCTTTTTCCTTTTATAACATGTATAATACTATTTCATAATTGCCCATTCAGATGCCTGCCCATCTCTAGACTGTATGTTTCTGCCAATAGAGACTTTACCTTGTTCACAGATATACTCCTCAGAACCTGAAATAATGTCTGGCACATGGCAAGGATGCAAGGACACTATAATTTATGCTAAATTAATTAGTTATCATTATTAAGGTATTGACTATATATCCTTCTCTATGTCCGTAAAATGTATTATTATGCTTTAATTTTTATCCTATCAAGTTCAATGATGCTTAGCAACCACTTTATGGCATACAGACAATAATTATAAGTTTTGAATGCATTAATTAGCTAGTTAGTTCATTAGTTTTAAAAAGACAACACAATATTTCAGAACAAATCAAATCTCATCAAGTTTACTATTTCAGAAGCTGGGGTCTAGAAAGAAATTTAGCAGCCAGGTTATATATTTGCTGATTTATGCCCATTTTCCCTCCCATATCCTTTGAGAGGTGGGTGATAATGACCACCAGGCTCACAAATTCACTGGCCTGTGTGGTCCCTCTTCTTCCATGTTACAATCTGAAGCAAGGCATGACAGCAAGAACAAGAGCCTAGAAGTCATCATTCAACCTGCAAGGGATCCTGAAGTTTAGGCGCTGAGAAGGTTTGTAGAACATGAATACTGACTGGCACTCCTGGGACTGTCAATGGCCAGTAAAATTACAGACAATGGGAGAACAGGAGGTACAGAAGCCGTAGGATGGGAACCTGAAGGAAAGCCCTCCAGGATGTCTCCTTCAAAATGTACATCTTTTACACTTTTCTTTCATAGTTAACATATTTAAAATATGTCTAAAGCATATTTAAAACAGCTAAAATCATGTCAATGACTAGCCAAATGCAAATAAACTTAAATGCAGAGGGTAATTGAAAAAGAGCTAAATTCCTTGCCTTAGTAGTGAGGATCCTCAACACTCTGGCTCCAAAATAACTTCTCAGGTTTATTGACCCCTACGATCCAAAGATATTCAGTTCTCTAGGGACCTCAGTAAGTATTGAGAATTCAAACATAAATGAGACACAGGTTCTATACAAAGGGAGATTTCCTAGGGGAAAAAAAAGACCAATTTACTGTACAGACTATCATGCCTACACTAGCACCACCCCATTGTCACACCTCATTACTCTCTAAGGTAGTGCCATTATAAAGTACACTTTGTGGGTTATGTTTCCAGAATCAGGGAAAAATAGTCTAATTGGTAGCTGTGTTCATGCTAAACTCTCTCTCAACTTTACTCTTCCTTAACCCTGCATTGACATCAGCTCCCCTTCAGGATAATCTCTTAAAAGTTACTGCACTTTTACTTTTAAAGTTGTTCTAAGAAACACAAAGGTCTGTGAACATACCGTTGCGCTAAGAAAGAGAAAAAAACTCTTAATCTAAGAGGTTTTACTTCTTTAAGTCTGGAAGACACCTGAGGAGCAATATGTTATTACAGGGAGGACTGAAAAAAAATAGATGGAAGTCAAGAAGAAAACAAAAAAATAGGAAAGACTAGATTCACATCAGGATACCTACATTTGAGGTTTGACCCTACCAGTGTCTGTAGGACCTTCAGTAAGTCTTTTACTCTTCTCAGCTTCAGTTTCCTCATATATAAAACACAAGGGTAGACCACATGATCAGTATATTTTCTTCCAGTTCATTCATACCTTGGAAAGAGATTTATTGAATTGCAATTAAGACAATACAAAGCACAGAGCTTAATAACTCTTTATTCTTCTTGTTCTGATTTATTTTGTTTTACTATAATTTCTTAATCAAAACATTTCTTTGGAAAATCATGAACTACTTATGAAAGCCTGAGGTAAAGTTAGACGATTGTCCATTGACAAGAAACAGTAAATTGTTGTGCCCCTAACAGTCGTCAAATATATTATTTGGGCCCTGAATATTTCTTTGTTCCGGTAGGGGGATTGGTTATGGTTGCTATTATTGCATAAGCAACCGACATTAAAGCTCAATGTAGCTTTTCCAAGATTGTTGTTGATTTTTTAAGCACAGGGAGGAAAGAAACTTCAAGCACCTCCAATCAAAATAAAGACTATCTACTCATCTGACAAAGGGCTAATATCCAGAATCTACAATGAACTCAAACAAATTTACAAGAAAAAAACAACCCCATCAAAAAGTGGGCAAAGGATATGAACAGACAGTTCTCAAAGTAAGACATTTATGCAGCCAACAGACACATGAAAAAATGCTCATCATCACTGACCATCAGAGAAACGCAAATCAAAACCACAATGAGATACCATTTCACACCAGTTAGAATGACGATCATTAAAAAGTCAGGAAACAACAGGTGCCGGAGAGGATGTGGAGAAATAGGAACACTTTTACACTGTTGGTGGGACTGTAAACTAGTTCGACCATTATGGAAGAAAGTGTGGTGATTCCTCAAGGATCTAGAACTAGAAATACCATTTGACCCAGCCATCCCATTACTGGGTATATACCCAAAGGATTATAAATCATGCTGCTATAAAGACACATGCACACGTGTGTTTATTGCAGCACTATTCACAAAAGCAAAAGCTTGGAACCAAGCCAAATGTCCAACAATAATAGACTGGATTAAGGAAATGTGGCACATATACACCATGGAATAATATGCAGCCATAAAAAAGGATGAGTTCATGTCCTTTGTAGGGACATGGATGAAGCTGGAAACCATCATTTTCAGCAAACTATCGCAAGGACAAAAAACCAAACACCGCATGTTCTCACTCACAGGTGGGAATTGAACAATGAAAACACTTGGACACAGGAAGGGGAACATCATACACCAGGACCTGCTGTGGGATTGGGGGAGGGGGGAGGGATAGCATTCGGAGATATATCTAATGTAAATGATGAATTAATGGGTGCAGCACACCAACATGGCACATGTATACATATGTAACAAACCTGCATATTGTGTGCATGTGCCCTAGAACTTTAAAAAAAAAAAAAAAGAGAGAGAGAGAAAGAAAACTGCCCCAGGTTGGGGCTCCCATCTTTTTTTTTTTTTTTTTTTTGAGGTGGAGTCTTGCTCTGTCACCCAAAAAATAAAAATAAAATAAAAAAATAAAGCCTATCTGCTCCTAGGACACAGCAAGGTCCTTGCTAATCAGCAATATAATTCCTTTCTCACTATTAGGTTTTCTAAACTGATCCTGGGAATTTTAGTTTTCTGCCTTTGGAAGATACACTTTGTCTAATGAATTATCTAATTAAAGAGGCCAGAAGATCCTCAAAGTCTTCCCTGGTGAAAATATTGAAAAGTATACTCAAAACTGGAGGAAGCCAGGTGTGGTGAAGTGCAGCTGTAGTCTTACCTCCTCGGAAGGCTGAAGTGGGAAAATCACTTGAGCCTAGGAGTAGTTTGAGCAGATGTGGTTCAAGTCTAGCTTGAGCAACATAGGGAGACACTGTCTCTAAATAAAAATGAGAGGATCCAAGGTCACTTTTCCCTATAAGAAGTGGGAACCCAACATCTCTCACTCATAGGAAATTTGGAAGCAAAAGTAACACATTGAAGATTCAGATTCTTATTCAAGATTGTGTGGCACAAACATGAGTGCCACATGGGGTGTTGGGCATAGCTTTCCTATTGGAAGGGAATAATTTTCTCAAGAGAAGTAGTGGAGTTTCAAATAAATTTGAAGTAGCTCTTTTCCCCTGAGCCCACAAAACCAAAGGTGGGGGATCCAGATAAAAAATAGGAAACTGCCCACACCCCACTCCTTTTGAATGGTCTAAGTCATTTAGATGCCTTTTAAGACTCCAGGAATAAACTCATTGTCTAGGAATTTAACAGTTTTTCTCCTACACTGTAATTCCCTTTTCAAAATGCACTAATTCCTCAGTAGAGCAATGGATATGTATTATTGTGTATGAATGTGCTAGTCTTGGGAATACCGAATGAGTAAATATACTCCTCCATGTGCCCCAGGTTTCTCATAGAGATAAGGCACAAATATATCAACATGAAGTGCAAATTAGTGATTGGTGGCACAAAACAGAAGCCCACAGTAAGTCAGGAATTGTCGGATAGGTCCATGTGCTAGAGGGGCACTCCAGAGAGGGCACAAGGAAAGAAGGAAAACTAAGCATTCTGCTTATCATAGATTAGAAGACATCGCCCTTTGAAAGGAGAAAAGACAGAGAAGGTAGCAAACTCCATATATGCACATTATTATAGTTACCATTATTATTATTAAAAGTATGTGCCTCTGCTCCAATGGCTTGAGCCTATGACTAGAATGTATGTACTCTGATTATTGAAGAAGGTGCCTCAGATTTCTTCTATTCCTCTCCCTCTTTACCTCCTCCTCATTATTATGCTTTTTTCCTCACCTCTCCACTACCATCTGACATAAAGTTCAGTCCATTGATTTAGTTATAGCTTTTGGATATTTTGTATGCAGATTTACAGCTTTGTTCTCTATTTTTTCTCTTATTTTTTAAAATAATGAATTGTTTTTATAATTGTATGGGCATTTAAAAATATTTTTATCTTATTTTTATTCTAAGTCATTCACTTACAATTGTAACCAGGAATTGCCATGATAAAGGGAAATATTAATAGCTTGTCCATGTCTCAAGTAGCAAATCATAAATGCCTTCTTTCTTCCAAGTTAACTCCTCAGAGAGACATATACTATCTCAAAAACACCTCCAATCTGTCTTAGATGGCATAAAGAGCCCGAGAGGGGAGGCTAATGGCTTCACACTTAAAATATTCTCCTAGCAACTCTGGAAATTCAGATATGTTTCAGGTAAAATTTCTCCCCCAGGAAGCCATAAACCTAGGCCCAAATTGTCAGAATTTCAAAAACAAAATAATTTTATCCAAATCTCTTTTCTACTGGATCTCTGTTACTGCCTTATTCAGCACACTGACTTCTTAATCAAAGCCTCTCTCTTGTCATACAAATGGCCCAGGAAGCCCTCAATTGTAAAGAAGCCCTTCTCAGTACATACTGGTCTGGATGAGGTAGGCTATGCTATAGCAACAAATAACCTCACAATCTCATTTTTATAACACATTGAAAGTTTAGGTATTGCTCACATTAATATGGGTTGCTCAGCTCACCTCCAAAGAGTGATCCAAGGGCCCTCATTAGGCATTTTTTAGCAGCACATGGAGTTGACATAAAGGGCAAGAGAGAGCTGGAATAAATGACATTTTTAAAAAGTCAAGTCTAAGAAGTGGCTCACATCATTTCTGCCTGCATTCTATAGCACCAATCTAACTGCAATAGATACTGGAAAATACAGCCTTCTTGTATGTGCAGAAAGAGAAACTTATGTGACATTGTCACTGTCACACATTTAATTTCCAGGATGCAAACATGGAATTTCATAACCACAAGCCCCATGAGACACATAATTATGGTTTTTATTAACTCTCAAAGGATTCGGAAATCAATTTCCCTAGAGGCTGGAAAGATGAAAACATAAATGTATTTATGCATATATATATATACACACATACACACATATATATCATTATTAATCTACCCATTTAGTCATTCAACACCATTTTTTTAGCAAAAGCAAAAACATGTGTTTTGTGGTCTGGTTGGTTTATTCCATGTAATAATATATCTTAAAGATTGTTCCATATCAGTACATATATTAGCATGTACTATAGAGCTATATCATTCATTGTTATAGCTATAGTCTTTCACCATACTCCTGTACTGAAAAACAGATTGTTTCCACAGAACATACCTAAATGTATATCTTTGAGTACACATGCAATTAAGTCTTTGAAATAGATTCCCAGGAAGGACTCCTTGGAAGAAATTAAAATGATGTTCTCATATTATTTTTCCAAAGCCAGAATAACATTGATACCAAAACATAATAAAGACAGCACAAAATAGAAAACCACAGACTAGTCTCACTTGGGAAATTAACCCGAAAATCCTCAAAGAATTATTGGCAAATAAAATCCAGCAACATATTAAATAATCATTTTCCACAACCTAGTGAGACTTATACTACTATAAATTCAATACCTAGATTTCCTAAATACCCCAGCATCCTTAAGGGTGTACCTAGAACAGAAACAGTGCTTTGCACTTTGAGTAAATATGTATTGTTGATGAATAAATGAATAAACATAGAAAACATTTAACATAATTCACCATATTAATAAATATAAAGAAGAAAATTTATGTGATCATTTCTATAAGTTGATAAAGAGGCATTGGAAATTCAGCATATGTTTCTGATCTTTTAAATTTTATATAAAAAGGAATACTTTCTTAACATTATTTTAGATTATTGAGAGATCAATAAACACACACACATACTATAGCTACTTCAAATCAAGTCAGTATCATGTTTAAAAATGAAACTCTAGTCTGGGCGTAGTGGTTCATGCCTGCAATCCCAGCACTTTGGGAGGCCAAGGTGGGCGGATCACTTGAGATCAGGAGTTCGAGACCAGCCGGGCCAACATGGTGAAACCCCCATCTCTATCAAAAATACAAAAATTAGCCGGGCGTGGTGGCATGTGCCTGTAATCCCAGCTACTTGGGAGGCTGAGGCAGGAGAATCACTTGAACCTGGGAGGTAGAGGATGCAGTGAGCAGAGATTGTGCCATTCCACTCCAGCCTGGGCGACAGAGCAAAACTCTGTCTCAAGAAAAAAAAAAAAAAGAAGAAGCACTAATGATTTCATGTTAAAGTAATGAATAAAATGAAAACACTAGACAATGTAATAGGGAATATGAGTCATAAAAATTGTAAAAGAATAAGTAAAACTACCATTATCTTCAGATGGTATAATTTTACTCCTGAAAACACCAAGAGAATCTATTAAAAACAATAACAAAATTCGGCAACGTGGATGCTACCACATTACTATAAAAAGTCAATAGTTTTATAAAATATAAATAAAACTAATTACAAATATAATAAAAGAAAATATCCAATTTACAATAATAATAAAAGGATAAAATATTTTATCTTTGTATCAAAAAGACAGGCAATAAATGCTGGTGAAGATGTGGAGAAAAGGGAACCCTCATACACTGTTGGTGGGACTATAAATTAGTACAACCACTATGGAGAACAGTTTGGAGGTTCTTCAAAAAACTAAAAATAGAGCTACCATATGATCCAGCAATCAGCAATCTCACTGCTTATATACTCAAAAGAAGGGAAAGCAGGATATCAAAGAGAGATTTGCACTCCCATGTTTATTGTAGCACTATTCACAATAGCCAAGATTTGGAAGTAACCTAAGTGCCCATCAACAGACGAATGGATAAAGAAATGTCATAGATATACACAATGGAATACTATTCAGCCGTAAAGAAGAATGAGATTCTGTCATTTGCAACAACATGGATGGAACTGGAAGTCATTACGTTGTGTGAAATAAGCCAGGCACAGAAAGATAAACTTTGCTTGTTTTCACTTATTTGTGGAAGCCAAAAATTAAAACAACTGAACTCATGGAAATAGAGAGTAGACAGATGATTACCAGGAGCTGGGAAGGGTAGTGGGGAGTGGGGGTAGGGGAGTGTACAAAAAACTAGTTAGAAAGAATGAATAAGACCTAGTATTTGACAGCACAACAGGGTGACTACAACCAGTACTAATTTAATTGTACATTTTTAAATTACTAAAAAAGTATAATTGGAATGTTTGTAATGCAAAGGATAAATGTTTGAGGGGATGGATACCCCATTTACCATGATGTGATTATTACACATTGCATGCATGTATCAAAGAATCTCATGTACCCCATAAATAGATACACCTACCACGTACCCACATAAATTAAAAATTAAATTTTAAAAAATTAAATAAAATGTGTGGCCCCACCATTATACATGTCATTATGCATTTGTTCAAACCCTTAGAATCTACAACACCAAGAGTGAACCCTAATATAAATAATAGACTCTGGGTGATAAGGATGTGTCAATGTAGGTTCATTGTGTGTAACCAATGTAACATTCTGACGAAGGACGTTGACAATGGGAGAGGCTATGCATGTGTTAGGGCAGGGGAGAAAGGGAAATCTCTGTTCCTTCCACTCAATTATGCTATGAATCTAACACTGCTCTAAAAATAAAGTCTATTTTTAAAAAGGTAAAATACTTAAGAATGCCTTTAACAAATAATGTATGGAACTTATATCATTGAAAATTTTATATTTTTATGGGGGCATTTTAGAATATTTAATAAATAGAAATATGTACCCTGTTTTTGAACAGAAAATCTAACATTATTATTATGAGAAAACAATTTTTAAGCCACCCTAATAAAATTACATATATTATATTACATATATACATATATATGATGGTAGTGGTGGTAGAAAAGGGACTTCAGAGACTATAGTATGTTTCAAAAATGTATATGAAAAGATAACAAGAATAGTCAGAAAATTTCTGGGAAAAAAAGGAATAATGATTAAGGCCTGCTTTTATCAGATATTGAAACTTACTATCCAATTACTACTGCAGCATAACAAACAACTCCAGTTCTAATGGTATAAAATACCCATTTTGTTATGTCCATGAAATCTGTGGGACAGGAATTCAGTCAGGGCACAGGGATGGTGGAGGGTTTCTGTAAAGCCTCAGTTGGGGTTGCCTCTGTGGGTGGGGGCCAGAATCAGAGGCTTCACTCACGGGTCTGCCACCAGAACTGGGATGACTTGTAGATGCAGCTCAGCTGTAGCACTTACATGTGTTCTCTCCATGAAGCCCAGCTGGAATATTCCTAGGAGGAAGCCACCAAACACAACTGGTTAGAGGAGTTGCCTGTGAGAGGAGCAGAATAAATGGTAGAGATGGGAAGAGTAGGAGAAGAGGAAGCAGATGAAGAATACAAGTCTTAGAAAAGATAGACAATCATCCTGTTTATGTATTAACTTTTAATTTTAAAAATAGCTAATTTTGTAAACTAAGCCTAAGTGAAATTTTATTTTTTTCTTTTATTTTTATTCATGATATATATGCTTGATACAAAAACATCAAGATTCTTGATGTTTGGCTGGAATTTTTTCAGGATAGTATAGTGAAAAGAAAGTATTTCTTGATGATCAGAAGCTCTGTTAATTTTTTTTAATTTAATTTTTTTCTTTTCTTGAGACAGGCACTTTGTCACCAGGCTGGAGTGCAGTGGCACAAACACGGCTCACTGCAGCCTCAACCTCCTGGGCTCAAGCAATTCTCCTGGCTCAGCCCCACAAGTAGCTGGGAATATACATGCATGCCACCACACCCAGCTAATTTTTGTACTTTTTCTAGAAACGGGGGTTCACTATCTTGCTCAGGCCGGTCTCGAATTCCGGAGTTCAAGCGATCTGCCTGCCTCAGCTTCCCAAAGTGCTGAGATTACAGGCGTGAGCCACTGCACCTGGCTTGTTGTTGATTTTTAAGATGGGAAAAGAACTATTGTTTAATTTTTTCCAAATGTATGATGACATTGTCTGTGAATGTTCTCACTCCTCCTCCTGCCTATGGATTTCATTATAACTGCCTTCCAAGAGAGACCACAAGAACACACTCATAGTCCAACACCAAATGAGACATGAACTCATCAAGTAGGCAATGTGCAAATTTTATGGATGAATGTAAGTTCTAATATGCAGAGCAAGCTGAAAGTTATATGCATATTATATGGGTAAAGTTAAAGTAAATTGTTATTATTGCTTCCAAATATTCATGCTCAGAAGCAAGTAAATGCCATATTTTTCCCACTTAAGTTAATAAATTTGATAGCAATGTTTTTCTCAGATTTGTTTCATCGTTAACGCTATTGCTTCTGGTTTAGCCCTGTAAAGGCCTTGACTTCAGGTGGGACTTTATGTACAACATGTAGAAATACTAATCAGGACTTTCTATCTAATGCAGGGTCGAAGTCATGATGGCTTTATCAACTGAAAAAAAAACAAAAAATCGGAAAGTAAGCAAGGCCTAACAAATAGGCTCAAGATGGTAAATTGAGGGGCATTTGAAGACAGACATCAAGTTATCACATTTTGGGTCTCTAGTGTCCAGCATGGTCCCCAGCCCACAGAAGGCACTCTATTAATTTTTATGCCTCTACTTGCATTAGACGTTGCCATATAGTTATTACTACTCTTACTAGAAACCACCACCTACTGTAAACCTAGCCCTACCAGATGTACCACCTATGCTAGTCACCAGTCCTGATTTTCCCAGCTGGACTGCCTAGTCTGCCTCAAATGCATCCTAGACTAGCAGCCCTTTTTTACAGACAAGGTCTTGAAATACTTTAAACTCTGGTAAGCCTAGATTTTTAAAGAAATCCAACCTGGTGTTTTGAAAAACTTAGGAGTCTCTTTGTTACTATTGCATAATTTGTATATTTCCTATGGAATTCATTACCATCTGAAATACAATAGTAATACAATCTACATTGGTTTATCTGTTAATTATTAGTTTATCTTTGTTTCGGCCAATAAACAATGACATACCAATTATTTGTATGCTCTATGCCTCTCAAGTTAGTATTTGCCAATTCAACACAAAATTTTTCCCTGAAAAATTTGGGAGGAAGATGAGAATAAATGAACTAAACACCCAGTTATGACAACCTCAATTACTGGCAACCTATAAATAGCAGCAGATGTAAGTACAATGTCCCCTGAAGATTACTACGTGAGCCTCAGGAAGGCAGCAAGTGGAATTTTTAAAAATTTACATTATAAATATACCAGAGATTTAGCCTTGGGGTTCAGACTCACAAGATCAAAAATTTAGTTTCATTGAGTTTCCTAGTTTTATATATGAATGACATAGTCTTGTTAAATATTAATTATATTTATGAATATCATTCTGTAATGAGTTTCATTCTGTGTTTCAAATTTCCACAGGGCTCCAAAGGAGACTATCACAAGAGTATAAATTTTCTATAAAATCATTACCTAGAAATTGTAAATAAGCACTAATACATCAATTACACAAGCTGAGATATAAATTCCATAACAAGTATCATGAAAGGTCAATAATAATTTTGTTATAAAAATGTCAAACCCAACCTTAGTCTGGGAATATATAATTACTTTAGTCATGAGGTAAATAAAAGCCATCTCTACTGGGCTCTTTTTGGAATGAGGAAGAGGAGAGTGAGCCATTCAGAAATTTTCCAAATTAGAGCACCTCTCAGAGTTCCCTTTTTTCAGCCTTCACCATTGTTGCCATCTGGGCCAAAAGCTCTCTTGTTTCTATATTGTTCACAGTCATATCCTGAAGCTAAATACAGTGCTTGGCACATAGTAGGCAAAAAAACGAGTATTTATTAGTTGAAATTAATTGGAATATGATGATAAAACTTAATTTCCTTAAGGGCAAGTCTCGTAAATCTGTGCTTTGCTATTACCAGGAATTATGCTAAGCCCTATGTATTTACTATCACATGTTACACTCAACCTTAAAAAGTACTTATGATCATTTCCATTAGACAACTTAAAACAATTGAGGTTTACAGAGGTTAAATAACTTGCCCAAATAAACACAATAAATGTGACAAAATCTTGCCCAAATACACACAACAAATGTGACAAAATTTGAACCTCTGCTCAAACTCCTAGGCTGCTTCTCCACTGGGCTCTGTATAGGACTATGTATTGCCTGTAAGCCCTCAGTCAGCCTTCCCAATCTAAGTACTTACATTAAAGGTGACAAACAAAAACTACTAGATAAATTCATATAAAAGAAATATCGGGGGGAGGAGCCAAGATGGCCGAATAGGAACAGCTCTGGTCTACAGCTCCCAGCGTGAGTGATGCAGAAGATGGGTGATTTCTGCATTTCCATCTGAGGTACCGGGTTGATCTCACTAGGGAGTGCCAGACAGTGGGCGCAGGTCAGTGGGTGTGCGCACCGTGCACAAGCCGAAGCAGGGCAAGGCACTGGCTCACTCAGGAAGTGCAAGGGGTCAGGAAGTTCCCTTTCCTAGTCAAAGAAAGGAGTGACAGACGGCACCTGGAAAATCGGGTCACTCCCACCCCAATACTGCGCTTTTCTGATGGCCTTAAAAAATGGCGCACCAGGAGATTATATCCCGCACCTGGCTCAGAGGGTCCTACGCCCACGGAGTCTCACTGATTGCTAGCACAGCAGCCTGAGATCAAACTACAAGGTGGCAGGAAGGCTGGGGGAGGGGTGCCCACCATTGCCCAGGATTGCTTAGGTAAACAAAGCAGCCAGGAAGCTCGAACTGGGTGAAGCCCACCACAGCTCAAGGAGGCCTGCCTGCCTCTGTAGGCTCCACCTCTGGGGGCAGGGCACAGACAAACAAAAAGACAGCAGTAACCTCTGCAGACTTAAATGTCCCTGTCTGACAGCTTTGAAGAGAGCAGTGGTTCTCCCAGCACGCAGCTAGAGATCTGAGAACGGGCAGACTGCCTCCTCAAGTGGGTCCCTGAACCCTGACCCCCGAGCAGCCTAACTGGGAGGCACCCCCCAGCAAGGGCAGACTGACAACTCACATGGCCGGGTACTCCTCTAAGACAAAACTTCCAGAGGAATGATCAGACAGCAGCATTCGTGGTTCACGAAAAACCACTGTTCTGCAGACACCGCTGCTGATACCCAGGCAAACAGGGTCTGGAGTGGACCTCTAGCAAACTCCAACAGACCTGCAGCTGAGGGTCCTGTCTGTTAGAAGGAAAACTAACAAACAGAAAGGACATCCACACCAAAAACCCATCTGTACATCACCATCATCAAAGACCAAAAGTAGATAAAACCACAAAGATGGGGAAAAAACAGAGCAGAAAAACTGGAAACTCTAAAAAGCAGAGTGCCTCTCCTCCTCCAAAGGAATGCAGTTCCTCACCAGCAACAGAACAAAGCTGGATGGAGAATGACTTTGACAAGCTGAGACAAGAAGGCTTCAGACGATCAAACTACTCCGAGCTACAGGAGGAAATTCAAACCAAAAGGCAAAGAAGTTGAAAACTTTGAAAAAAATTTAGACGAATGTATAACTAGAATAACCAATACAGAGAAGTGCTTAAAGGAGCTGATGGAGCTGAAAGCCAGGGCTCGAGAACTACATGAAGAATGCAGAAGCCTCAGGAGCCGCTGCAATCAACTGGAAGAAAGGGTATCAGCGATGGAAGATGAAATGAATGAAATGAAGCGAGAAGGGAAGTTTAGAGAAAAAAGAATAAAAAGAAATGAACAAAGCCTCCAAGAAATATGGGACTATGTGAAAAGACCAAATCTACGTCTGATTGGTGTACCTGAAAGTGACGGGGAGAATGGAACCAAGTTGGAAAACACTCTGCAGGATATTATCCAGGAGAACTTCCCCAATCTAGCAAGGCAGGCCAACATTCAGATTCAGGAAATACAGAGAACGCCACAAAGATACTCCTCGAGAAGAGCAACTCCAAGACACATAATTGTCAGATTCACCAAAGTTGAAATGAAGGAAAAAATGTTAAGGGCAGCCAGAGAGAAAGGTCGGATTACCCTCAAAGGGAAGCCCATCAGACTAACAGCGGATCTCTTGGCAGAAACTCTACAAGCCAGAAGAAAGTGGGGGCCAATATTCAACATTCTTAAAGAAAAGAATTTTCAACCCAGAATTTCATATCCAGCCAAACTGAGCTTCATAAGTGAAGGAGAAATAAAATCCTTTACAGACAAGCAAATGCTGAGAGATTTTGTCACCACCAGGCCTGCCCTAAAAGACCTCCTGAAGGAAGCACTAAACATGGAAAGGAACAACCGGTACCAGCCACTGCAAAATCATGCCAAAATGTAAAGACCATCTAGACTAGGAAGAAACTGCATCAACTAATGAGCAAAATAACCAGCTAACATCATAATAACAGGATCAAATTCACACATAACAATATTAACTTTAAATGTAAATGGACTAAAGTCTCCAATTAAAAGACACAGACTGGCAAATTGGATAAAGAGTCAAGACCCATCATTGTGCTGTATTCAGGAAACCCATCTCACGTGCAGAGACACACATAGGCTCAAAATAAAAGGATGGAGGAAGATCTACCAAGCAAATGGAAAACAAAAAAAGGCAGGAGTTTCAATCCTAGTCTCTGATAAAACAGACTTTAAACCAACAAAGATCAAAAGAGACAAAAAAGGCCATTACATAATGGTAAAGGGATCAATTCAACAAGAAGAGCTAACTATCCTAAATATATATGCACCCAATACAGGAGCACCCAGATTCATAAAGCAAGTCCTGAGTGACCTACAAAGAGACTTAGACTCCCACACATTAATAATGGGAGACTTTAACACCCCACTGTCAACATTAGACAGATCAACGAGACAGAAAGTCAACAAGGATACCCAAGAATTGAACTCAGCTCTGCACCAAGCGGACCTAACAGACATCTACAGAACTCTCCACCCCAAATCAAGAGAATATATATTTTTTTCAGCACCACACCACACCTACTCCAAAATTGACCACATACTTGGAAGTAAAGCTCTCCTCAGCAAATGTAAAAGAATGGAAATTATAACAAACTATCTCTCAGACCACAGTGCAATCAAACTAGAACCCAGGATTAAGAATCTCACTCAACACCGCTCAACTACATGGAAACTGAACAACCTGCTCCTGAATGACTACTGGGTACATAATGAAATGAAGGCAGAAATAAAGATATTCTTTGAAACCAACGAGAACAAAGACACTACACACCAGAATCTCTGGGACACACTCAAAGCAGTGTGTAGAGGGAAATTTATAGCACTAAATGCCCACAAGACAAAGCAGGAAAGATCCAAAATTGACACACTCACATCACAATTAAAAGAACTAGAAAAGCAAGAGCAAACATATTCAAAAGCTAGCAGAAGGCAAGAAATAACTAAAATCAGAGCAGAACTGAAGGAGATAGAGACACAAAAAAACCCCTTCAAAAAATTAATGAATCCAGGAGCTGGTTTTTTGAAAGGATCAACAAAATTGATAGATGGCTAGCAAGACTAATAAAGAAACAAAGAGAGAAGAATCAAATAGATGCAATAAAAAATGATAAAGGGGATATCACCACCGATCCCACAGAAATACAAACTACCATCAGAGAATACTACAAACACCTCTACGCAAATAAACTAGAAAATCTACAAGAAATGGATAAATTCCTCGACACATACACTCTCCCAAGACTAAACCAGGAAGAAGTTGAATCTCTGAATAGACCAATAACAGGATCTGAAATTGTGGCAATAATCAATAGCTTACCAACCAAAAAGAGTCCAGGACCAGATGGATTCACAGCTGAATTCTACCAGAGGTACAAGGAGGAACTGGTACCATTCCTTCTGAAACTATTCCAATCAATAGAAAAAGAGGGAATCCTCCCTAACTCATTTTATGAGGCCAGCATCATCTTGATACCAAAGCTGGGCAGAGACACAACCAAAAAAGAGAATTTTAGACCAATATCCTTGATGAACATTGATGCAAAAATCCTCAATAAAATACTGGTAAACCGAATCCAGCGGCACATCAAAAAGCTTATCCACCATGATCAAGTGGGCTTCATCCCTGGGATGCAAGGCTGGTTCAATATATGCAAATCAATAAATGTAATCCAGCATATAAACAGAACCAAAGACAAAAACCACATGATTATCTCAATAGATGCAGAAAAGGCCTTTGACAAAATTCAACAATGCTTCAAGCTAAAAACTCTCAATAAATTAGGTATTGACAGGACATACCTCAAAATAATAAGAGCTATCTATGACAAATCCACAGCCAATATCATACTGAATGGGCAAAAACTGGAAGCATTCCCTTTGAAAACTGGCACAAGACAGGGATGCCCTCTCTCACCACTCCTATTCAACATAGTGTTGGAAATTCTGGCCAGGGCAATCAGGCAGGAGAAGGAAATAAAGGGTATTCAATTAGGAGAAGAGGAAGTCAAATTGTCCCTGTTTGCAGATGACATGATTGTATATCTAGAAAACCCCATTGTCTCAGCCCAAAATCTCCTTCAGCTGATAAGCAACTTCAGCAAAGTCTCAGGATACAAAATCAATGTACAAAAATCACAAGCATTCTTATACACCAATAACAGACAAACAGACCCAAATCATGAGTGAACTCCCATTCACAATTGCTTCAAAGAGAATAAAATACCTAGGAATCCAACTTACAAGGGACATGAAGGACCTCTTCAAGGAGAACTACAAAACGCTGCTCAAGGAAATAAAAGAGGATACAAACAAATGGAAGAACATTCCATGCTCATGGGTAGGAAGAATCAATATTGTGAAAATGGCCATACTGCCCAAGGTAATTTACAGATTCAATGCCATCCCCATCAAGCTACCAATGACTTTCTTCACAGAATTGGAAAAAACTACTTTAAAGTTCATATGGAACCAAAAAAGAGCCTGCATTGCCAAGCCAATCCTAAGCCAAAAGAACGAAGCTGGAGGCATCACACTACCTGACTTCAAACTGTACTACAAGGCTACAGTAACCAAAACAGCATGGTACTGGTACCAAAACAGAGACATAGATCAATGGAACAGAACAGAGCCCTCAGAAATAACGCCGCATATCTACAACTATCTGATCTTTGACAAACCTGAGAAAAACAAGCAATGGGGAAAGGATTCCCTATTTAATAAAGGATGCTGGGAAAACTGGCTAGCCATATGTAGAAAGCTGAAACTGGATCCCTTCCTTACAACTTATACGAAAATCAATTCAAGATGGATTAAAGACTTAAACATTAGACCTAAAACCATAAAAACCCTAGAAGAAAACCTAGGCATTACCATTCAGGACATAGGCATGGGCAAGGACTTCATGTCTAAAACACCAAAAGCAATGGCAACAAAAGCCAAAGTTGACAAATGGGATCTAATTAAACTAAAGAGCTTCTGCACAGCAAAAGAAACTACCATCAGAGTGAACAGGCAACCTACAAAATGGGAGAAATTTTTCACAACCTACTCATCTGACAAAGGGCTAATATCCAGAATCTACAAAGAACTCAAACAAATTTACAAGAAAAAAACAAACAACCCCATCAACAAGTGGGCGAAGGACATGAACAGACACTTCTCAAAAGAAGACATTTATGCAGCCAAAAAACACATGAAAAAATGCTCACCATCACTGGCCATCAGAGAAATGCAAATCAAAACCACAATGAGATACCATCTCACACCAGTTAGAATGGCAATCATTCAAAAGTCAGGAAACAACAGGTGCTGGAGAGGATGTGGAGAAATAGGAACACATTTACACTGTTGGTGGGACTGTAAACTAGTTCAACCATTGTGGAAGTCAGTGTGGCGATTCCTCAGGGATCTAGAACTAGAAATACCATTTGACCCAGCCATCCCATTACTGGGTATATACCCAAAGGATTATAAATCATGCTGCTATAAAGACACATGCACATGTATGTTTATTGCAGCATTATTCACAATAGCAAAGACTTGGAACCAACCCAAATGTCCAATAATGATAGACTGGATTAAGAAAATGTGGCACATATACACCATTGAATACTATGCAGCCATAAAAAATGATGAGTTCATGTCCTTTGTAGGGACATGGATGAAATTGGAAATCGTCATTCTCAGTAAACTGTTGCAAGAACAAAAAACCAAACACCGCATATTCTCACTCATAGGTGGGAATTGAACAATGAGAACACATGGACACAGGAAGGGGAATATCACACTCTGGGGACTGTTGTGGGGTGGGGGGAGGGGGGAGGGATAGCATTGGGAGATATACCTAATGCTAGATGACGAGTTAGTGGGTGCAGCGCACCAGCATGGCACATGTATACATATGTAACTAACCTGCACATTGTGCACATGTACCCTAAAACTTAAAGTATAATAATAATAATAATAAAAGAAATCTCATGAATATATATCAGGCTTTTTAGAAATGCTGACTCCCCTATTCTAAACATGGCTCTGCATTCTCTGGCATCTTCCCATTAATGACTAACATTTTGCTTCTTAATTTCTACAAGGAAATAAACATGGTGGCTCTAGAGCACCAGCATCAAAATCACTCTGAAATTTGACCCTAGAGGGAGAGGCCAGCAAAGGTAGACTGTCTTCCAAAGGGTAATGCACTAATCACTTCTTATTTTATGGTTATTATTATTTTCCTAAACTAGGTTATATAAGAAAAAGAAAAATAAGATTTTTATATTAATATGAAATTACTCTAATATGCTTTTATGCATCATTAAAGTTCTGGGGCTATATCGTTACCTCTGGCTTGTAAGCTCCTTCAGCTTCTTTGAACCAGAAAGTCACAGAAAGATTTCTGTGTTGGTTCCCAGAGAGAAAGGTAGTAAGGCCTAGGAAGGACCATGGTCAAAAAGCGTGCTCTCAGGACACACTGAAAAACAAATTCTAGTGGTTAGATCCATTCTCCTGCTCAGGTGCAGTTTTACTGGTGTATGGTCCTCAGCGTGGTCAAGGGTCAAGAGAAATGGGAATCTGGGAGTTGGTGCTTGACAAAGTCATCTCTCACCTGATTTAGTTTGTAATACCAAATAATCATTTACAAAAAATTATTTGAATGCTTTCAATTCATTCTGAGTGACAATATATTTGCATAGATAGGTCTTTTTGTGCAACATTTACAAATGTTGCTGTAATGGGGTTTTGGAAAAGAAGTGCTACTTTTCATTACATAAAGGTTAATACCTTCATTAATAAAGGTTAGTGCCATGTCTCAAATTTTTTCTGATAAACCATGCCTAAAAGTGAACTAAAGTAGGCAGTAAAGTTAAACCATCTTTTGCCTCCTGGGACCTAAACATCAATTTTCTGGTACCTCATTTATTGGTGAAATTACATTAAGTGGCAAAATGTTTGCTTTCTTGGCTTTCACTTGCTTCCTACAATGTAGTGCTGAAGTACTAGATCACTTAGCCTGCTTTCTTCCTTCTACCAAATCCATTTCTAAGTGTTTCTGGCAGGACTGAAAGGATGTAGCAGAGATGATTACTTTCATGCGCATCCGTGTTAAGAGACCACCAAAAAGGCTTTGTGTGAGCAATAAAGCTTTTAATCACCTGGGTGCAGGTGGGCTGAGTCCGAAAAGAGTCAGCGAAGGGAGATAAGGGTGGGGCCGTTTTATAGGATTTGGGTAGATAAAGGACAATTACAGTCAAGGGGGGTTGTTCTCTGGCGGGCAGAGTGGGCGTCACAAGGTGCTCAGTAGGGGAGCTTTTGAGCCAGGATGAGCCAGGAAAAGGAATTTCACAAGAAAATGTCATCAGTTAAGGCAGGAACAGGCCATTTTCACTTCTTTTGTGGTGGAATGTCATCAGTTAAGGCAGAAACGGGCCATCTGGATGTGTATGTGCAGGTCACAGGGTTATGATGGTTTAGCTTGGGCTCAGAGGCCTGACATTCCTGTCTTCTTATATTAATAAGAAAAATAAAATGAAATAGTGGTAAAGTGTTGGGATGATGAAAATTTTGGGGGGATGGTATGGAGAGATAATGGGCGATGTTTCTCAGGGCTGCTTCGAGAGGGATTGGGGCGGCATGGGAACCTAGAGTGGGAGAGATTAAGCTGAAGGAAGATTTTGTGGTAAGGGGTGATATTGTGGGGTTGTTAGAAGAAATATTTGTCATGTAGAATTATTGGTGATGGCCTGGATATGGTTTTGTATGAATTGAGAAACTAAATGGAATAAGAGAAGGAGAAAAACAGGTATAAAAGGTCTAAGAATTGGGAGGACCCAGGACACCTGATTAGAGAGTGCCTAAGGAGATTCAGCATAGTCCTGCCAGCAAAGATTATTTATTTACTTCAAGAGTTAAGAGTGGCAGTTTGGGGATAGCACCAGGAGATATCAGCTGTGATGGCTTGGAGAAACAGTGTAAACTGGCAGTGTAAACAAAAGCAGGGCATGTGTGAGTAGTTGAGAACGGTGAATAGGAGTATGACTAGACAGAAGATAGTAGGGATGACAAGTTTTTTGGGGGCACAGTCTAAGTTGCTCTGGTGTCTGGAATGAGACTGGGGCCTAATAAAAAGGAGCGTCTATACAGGAGCTTAAATGGGCTGTACCTTGTAGCATTCTGAGGACAGCTCTGACTTCTGAGAAGGGAAAGTGGTAAAAGTATTGTACAGTCTTTTTTAAGTTGGTGGCTGAGCTTGGTGAGGTGTGTTTTTAAGACTATTAGTCTGTTCTACTTTTCCTGAAGACTTAGGACTGTAATTGATATAAAGGTTTCACTGAATACTAAGAGCCTGAAAAAATGCTTGGCTGATTTGACTAATAAAGGCTGGTCTGTTATCAGACTGTATAGAGGTGGGAAGGTTAAACTGAGGAATTATGTCTGACAGAAGGGAAGAAATGACTGCGGTGGCCTTCTCAGACCCTGTAGGAAAGGCCTCTACTTATCCAGTGAAAGTGTCTACCTAGACTAAGAGGTATTTTAGTTATGTCTCAGGGCATGTTGAGTAAAGCTAATTTGCCAGTCCTGGGTGGGGGCAAATCCTTGAGCTTGATGTGTAGGGAAGGGAGGGGCCCTGAATAATCCCTGCGGAGCAGTAGAATAGCAGATGGAACACTGAGAAGTTATTTCCTTGAGGATAGATTTCCATGATGGAAAGGAAATGAGAGGTTCTAAGAGGCAGGCTAGTGGCTTGTACTATAGTATAACCTGCCTTTGCTGGTGTGTGTTGATTAGGCCTGGTGGAATAAATCAAGTGTGATCAGGGTGAGGAACAGGAAAGAAGGAAATATGGGGAAATGGGGTGAATGTCAGGTGGATCAGAGAGATACAGTCATAGGGGTCAGGTGTGGTATCAGGAATAATGTGGGAGGCCAGATTGAAGTCCGGACCAGGAATAATGGTAATTGTGGGACTTAACAAAGAGTGAGTATAGCTGAAGGAGCCAGGGAGCAGAAAGTATATGCGTCAGGTATGAGGAAGAAAATAGATTTTGGAAGTTATGAGAAATGTAGAGAGTGAGTTGAGCATAGTTTGTGATTTTTAGGGCCTCTAAAAGTATTAAAGCAGCGGCAGCCGCTGCACACAGACATGAGGGCTAGGCTAAAACAGTAAAGTCAAGTCTTTTGGACAGAAAGGCTACAGGGTGCAGTCCTGGCTCTTGTGTAAGAATTCTGACTGCACTAACCATGCCTAGGAATGAAAGGAGTTATTTTGTAAGCGATTGAGGTTTGGGAGATTAATCGGACACAATCAGCAGGGAGAGCACGTGTGTTTTTATGAGAATTATGCCGAGATAGGTAACAGATGAGGATGAAATTTGGGCTTGTCTGAAGTAATGGAGGCTGTCTGTGAAGCCTTGCGGCAGTACAACCCAGGTAATTTGCTGAGCCTAATGGGTGCCAGGGTCAGTCTAAGTGAAAGCAAAGAGAGGCTGGGATGAAGGGTGCAAAGGAATAGTAAAGAAAGCATGTTTGAGAACCAGAACAGAATAATGGGTTGTAGAGGCAGGTATTGAGGATAGGAGAGTATATGGGTTTGGCACCAAGGGGTAGATAGGCAAAACAATTTGGTTGATAAGGCGCAGATTCTGAACTAACCTGTAAGCCTTGTCTGGTTTCAGGACAGGTAAAATGGGGGAATGGTAAGAAGAGTATATAGGCTTCAAAAGGCCATGCTGTAACAGGAAAGTGATAACAGGTTTTAATCCTTTTAAAGCATGCTGTGGGATGGGATATTGGCATTGAGTGGGGTAAGGGTGATTAGGTTTTAATGGGATGGTAATGGGCATGTGATCGGTTGCCAGGGAGGGAGTAGAGATGTCCCATACTTGAGGGTTAAGGTTGGGGGATACGAGAGGAAGATGCAAAGGAGGCTTCGGGTTGGGGAGAAGGGCGGCAATGAGATGCAGCTGTAGTCCAGGAATAGTCAGGGAAGCAGATAATTTAGTTAAAATGTCTTGGCCTAATAAGGGAACTGGGCAGGTGGGGATAACTAAAAAAGAGTGCATAAAAGAATGTTTTCTAAGTTGGCACCAGAGTTGGGGAGTTTTAAGAGGTTTAGAAGCCTGGCCATCAATACCCACAACAGTTATGGAGGCAAGGGAAACAGGACCTTGAAAAGAAGGTAATGTGGAGTGGGTAGCCTCCATATTGACTAAGAAGGGGACGGACTTACCCTCCACTGTGAGAGTTATCTAGAGCATCTGTGATGGTCCTGTAGGCTTCTGAGGTGATCAGGCAGTGTCAGTCTTCAGCTGCTAAGCTGAGAAGATCTGGGAAGGAGTCAGAGAGCCTTGGGCCAGAGTTCCAGGGGCTCTGGAAGTGGCTGCCAGGTGAGTTGAACAGTCCGATTTTCAGTGGGGTCCCACACAGATGGGACGCAGCTTAGGAGGAATTCCGAGCTGTGGGCATTCCTTGTCCCAGTGGCCAGATTTCTGGCACTTGTAGCAAGCTCCTGGGGGAAGAGTTTCCGGAGGAACCCCCAGCAGCTGCGGTTCAGGCGTTTGGAGTTCTTATATGCTGGAGATGTGGCTGGGGTTTGTCTCACAGTGGAGGCAATGAATTGCAACTCAGAAATACATTGCTACTTGGCTGCCTCTACTCTGTTATTGTACACCTTGAAGGTGAGGTTAATTAAGTCCTGTTGTGGGGTTTGAGGGCCGGAATTTAATTTTTGGAGCTTTATTTCATGTCGGGAGCAGATTGGGTAATAAAATAAAATGCATATTGAGAATAAGACGGCCTTCTGACCTTTCAGGGTCTAGGGCTGTAAAGCGTCTCAGGGTTGCTGCCAAATGAGCCATGAACTGGGCTGGGTTTTTATACGTGATGAAAAAGAGCCTAAATGCTAACTGATTTTGGGAGAGGTCAAAGACTATGCCTTTAGCTCCAGCCACCTTTTTAGGAGGAAATTGCTGGGCAGGTGGGGGAAGGCTAGTTGCAGAACGAAACTGTAAGCTGGACCCGGTGTGAGGAGGGGAGGTGATAAAACGATTATAGGGTGGGGGAGCAGAGGCTGAGGAAGAATTGGGACCTGGCTCAGCCTGGCGAGGAGGGAAGAGGTCAGATGGGTCTGTAGAAAAGGAAGGTTAGAAAGACTGAGCGACGCGTGGGGTTGGGACTGATTAAACACCAAGGGAAGGCTGCCTTCCCTAGTCCATGACCGGCGCCGGAGTTTTGGGTCCACGGATAAAACATGTCTCCTTTGTCTCTACCAGAAAATGAAAGGAATTGAAATTAAGAGAAGGGAGAGATTGAAGTGTGGCACCAAGATTGAAAGGAGAAAGAGGTTGAGGGATAGTGAGGGAGGTTGGAGAAGAGAGTAAACAGAGGCCGCTTACCTGATTTAAAATTAGTGAGATGTTCCTTGGGCTGGTGGGTCTGAGGACCCCAGGTCGTAGGTGGATCTTTTTCATGGAACAAAGAGCAGGAGGACAGGGGATTGATCTCCCAAGGGAGGTCCCCTGATCCGAGTCACGGCACCAAATTTCATGCGCGGCCATGTTAAGAGACCACCAAACAGGCTTTGTTTGAGCAATAAAGCTTTTAATCATCTGGGTGCAGGTGGGCTGAGTCCGAAAAGAGAGTCAGCAAAGGGAGATAAGGGTGGGGCCGTTTTATAGGATTTGGGTAGATAAAGGAAAATTACAGTCAAAGGGGGGTTGTTCTCTGGAGGGCAGAGTGGGGGTCACAAGGTGTTCAGTAGGGGAGCTTTTGAGCCAGGAGAAGGAATTTCACAAGACAATGTCATCAGTTAAGGCAGGAACAGGCCATTTTCACTTCTTTTGTGGTGGAATGTCATCAGTTAAGGCAGGAATCGGCCATCTGGATGTGTATATGAAGGTCACAGGTGTATGATGGCTTAGCTTGGGCTCAGAGGCCTGACAATTACTAATGTGTTAGATTATTAAAAATTAAGTCCCGCAGAGTCTCTTTTACATTCATTTTCTAGGAGGATAGTCCAAGGCACCTGATTTACTTTCTGACCATCTTATCCTTGAATTGCCTCATTCTAAAGTTTTATTGCACAGTCTAGGAGTTTTAACAATGATATAAATTACTGACTGTAAACAAAGAACCAGTTTTACAAGGAGCAGCTGACTGAATCTTGGAATAAATTAGACTCAATGTTAAAGACACGTGATAGCCGACAACCAAGGACTAAGCATTCAGTCTCTGCATCACATATACTGTATCTTCACCAAAGGTAATTTCATCATGGTAATTGGCCTGGGCTGAGTAAAGAGATTTAAAAACAGATGGATAAAAACCATAATAAAAGCAAAAATGAATTACAAAGCTGCCCTAAACATAAACATCTGGAATTCAGCCCTTTTGTTATGCCCTAGGGAAGGTAGAAGATCCCAGGATGCGCATAACAAAGATGTTTAATATTCTCCTCCTATAGTAGAAATCATCAAACAACCTCTAGTTCATATTCTGACATTAATTGGGTGACCTTGTGGGAAGTTACTTAAGCTTAAGACTCCAGCCTATCTATTTTGTTGCAAAATTAGTGGATTAGACCATTTCTTCATCACCTTACAGCTATAAAACTGCAAATTTCAGGCAATGGTTACACTAAAAGCCCAGACATAACCACGATGCAATCTATCCATATAACAAAACTGCACTCGTATTCCTTTAATGTGCACAAATTTTAATAAAAAATAAATACAACATTACAAATTGACAGAATAATTCATTATGAGGCATGTAAAATAGAAACTTTGTTTTGTTCATTGCTGAATTTCAGCACCCAGAATAGTGCCCAGCACATAGTAGATTCTCCCACAACTATTTCTTGAATTTAGGCATCAAATAAGTGTTTATTGTGAAGAATGTGTTGTGAATATGTACTGAAAAAATTTATTTATATTGTGAATATATTGCAATGACTATATTGTGAAAAATGTTTGAAAACTCCCAGAGTACCGTGAACTAAACTCCATGGTATTAAAAACAAGTTAAATGAATAAGGACAATGTTCTCAACATTTTTTACTCCTTAATGGGCCAGAAATTAACATATGACCCACCACTTGCAGTGTAACAGGCCAAGACCAATGAAAATGGATGAAAGTTGGGGAAAAGCTAAACTTTTTTTTTAAGTGTTTGAATCTTTTGGACAAATGTTGCCCAGACATGTGTCAACCTAAAATAATTGAAAGGGTCAAAATCTAATTTAAAGAGTTTATTCAAGTGCAAAGTGTGAGGATGGACCACCTAGAAACACCAACTCCAAAGGAATGGGGTGAACATTCTGAAGTAGGGAAGTTAAGATTCCATTTAGATAGGCAGGGACAGGTGTTTTAGCAGGATTACATTTTTCATACAAAGTTGGCACATAGTTACAGCAATTCAATTGATTATAGGCAGTTTCTTTTTGGGAAGGGTACATTAAACATAGACCTTTTATAGAGGATATAATAGTCCTGGGTTTTCTGCCATCTGGTCTAGCAAAGCAGGACAACAAAGGAGAAGTTAATCTTTAGCAAGAGTCATTAATAAAAAGATGAGAGGTTTTTGTCCCTGACATCATTTAATTCTCTCTAGTCATTGTGAACAAGAAAAATACAAAAGTAAGCTAATCAATAATTTGAGAACAGAAATGGTAACCATATGTGGCTCAGATCACAGTCACATCTCTCTCAGGGCTTAAAGCATTTTTGGCAGGGGTGGGGATTCTAACAGCTTTTAAATTTTATTTATTTTTACATATTGAAATGAACACATTTTGAGATAGATATTCAGGCATCTAAACTACAAAGGAATTTTACCATAGCTTTGGGAATATCTATTTGACTCCTATTGCCCACTTGCCTCATGTATGTATTCCAATCTGAAACTAGGAATACGATGATGTAGGAGAAATATGTAACCACAATAGGTTCATTGCCTGATGTCCACAGCAAGTCAGTGTGCTGAGAAACTGGGTTGCAGCAGACAGAGGTTTAATCCTAGGGACGCTGAATGAGGAGACAGGAGGAAACTTCAAAACCATCTCCCCAAGGAGTTTGGGTCTAGGGTTGTTAAGGGTTTTGGAGCTGGCTGAAGTGTGGCTATCATTGATTGGTCAGAGTACAGGGTGAAGTCATAAGACAGAAAGATGAAGACCCTGCATTCTCATGCTGATTCAGTTCCTCTGTGGGGGTCTTCAAACTGGTTGGTGTCAGCTGTTCTGCTGGAATTCAGGATCTAAGAAACATCTTAAGTAATTCATAAAGAAATGTTTTATGTTACAAGGAAGTGGACCAAAGTGCAGCCTGATTAATGCTTAATTATAACTATATTTCCATCCAGGATTCTAGTTAACCCTGTAAGAATAGTTTCAAAAACATCTTGTTCAAGCTGGCAGAATGAGCTAATTGTTGGCTAAATGAGTTCATCTTTTGAGTGAAATAACTTTTACTTGTCTATCTAAATGTTAGAAAATGCATCCCAAATGTTGGTTTCAGTAGAATTAATACCAAACTTCAGTTGCTGACAATAAATAAATCATACATTCACCTTCCACTTAGAGCCATTCCTTATTTGTAATTATGAAATGTCATGTGTATAAAAGAGACAATTTAGAAAAGAAGGTGGTAGAAATGATGCAAGAGGGGAAAGTAGAATGTCAATGTGAGAAAACCTTCATAGAGATTAGAAAGGCAAATGAAGAGACAGAAAATAATAGTCATTGTTGAATACCTACCATGTGCAATAAATTACATAATTCTCATTATCATTAAATAATAGATATCATCACCATCTTATAGGTGAGAGAGTTGAGGCTCAGAGAAAGTAACTTGCCTAAGGGCAGACAATAAGTCAAAATTTAAACTAAGTTTTTTTTATTCCATTGTCCACGCTGTCAGGTATATCCAACTTCTAAGAGAGAAATTTTGAGATATTAGTGATATATTCACAGTGCCTCTTTGATGAGAAACATTGAATTTAAGTTTGATTTACATTTTACAGTCAGGGCTGATCATTGGTCTATTTTATTACATATACTACATTTATGAGGCCTTAAGTCAAAATGTGCTTAAGTTTCCATATATCTCAGTATCTCAGAGCAGATAAAACTTTCAAGAGTGAATTCCATTTTTTAGAGCTGAGTTGAAAATGTGCCTTCTAATTCCTTTCTCTACCTTTTAAATCACATTAATCACAATATTAAATCCATACTTCTGAGAGGTAGTAAGCTCTCTCACAACACAGCGCCACAGTTTGCCTGCATATATCTCATGTTTTAGAAATAAAAATTAACTACATTCTTTTGAAGAACCTATGGTTTTTTATTTCTAATTTGTCTTCTTTAATTTTGCTTCCTTCCAACTGAACTGAGGTCCCTGGACTTTTCAAATGATTTTTTCTGTATTTTTTGCACGCCCAAATCTCTTTCCATGACCCCTCTTACCTCCCTCTGTATTCCCTATGTCCCTCCACCTTTCTCACTCAGGGGCGGCAACCCCAGCCTTCATGCCTTTCCTCCAGAGCACACATGCCTATGGCTTTCATATGTATTGCTTAATTTTAGCTTTTTCCTGGAATGCTTTTCTCTCTCCTACCAGATATTGTAGCTACGTGACTAATTCCCTCACTGCCTTTAAGAATTTTCTCAGCCGGGCGCGGTGGCTCACGCCTGTAATCCCAACACTTTGGGAGGCCGAGGCGGGTGGATCATGAGATCAGGAGATCGAGACCATCCTGGCTAACACGGTGAAACCCCTTCTCTACTAAAAAACAAAAAATTAGCCAGGCGTGGTGGCGGGCGCCTGTAGTCCCAGCTACCCAGGATGCTGAGGCAGGAGAATGGCGTAAACCCGGGAGCTTGTGGTGAGCCGAGATCGCGCCACTGCACTCCAGCCTGGGCGACAGAGCCAGACTCCGTCTCAAAAAAAAAAAAAAAAAAAAAAAGAATTTTCTCAAATGGAAACTGCTCAATAGAATTTCACTAAAAACCATACTTACTTTTATCAGCAGCTTCCCATACTCCCTAGTTACCATGCTCTGCTTTTTTCAAGCATTTATTACCTTATAACCCCTAAATAATTTATTCTATTTTGTTTATTGTTTACTGTCTGTCTGCCCCCTCTTCAATGAAAGCTCCATGAGAGCAGCGACCTTGGTTTTCTTTACTGATATATTCTAAAGGCCTAAAACAGTGTCTGCTGCATAATAGGCTCTCAAGCATTAGCTCAATGAATAAGCATCTCATTAAGATAAATCCTTAGGGTGAAATGTTTTAGTCAACAAGTAGGCAGATTTTAAATTCAGATGCTTATTAGTAAATTAAAGAATTTATACTTATTATAAAGATAGCCTAAGCCAGGGGTTTCCAATCTTTTGACTTTCCTGGGCCACATTGGAAGAAGAATAATTTTCTTGTACCACACATAAAATACCCTAACACTAACAATAGCTGATGAGCTAAAAAGAAAAAAAATTGCAAAAAAATCTCAGAATATTTTAAGAAAGTTTACAAATTTGTGCTGGACCGCATTCAAAGCCATTCTGGGCCACATGCAGCCTGCAGGCTGCAGACTGGACAAGCTTAACCTAAGCCGATGATTAACTTTAGCCTTAAAATAGAAGTACTTAAGACACTGCAGCCTTCCTAAAGGACTCACTTCCTCTCAATAGTTACCCCTCCTGTAACCACTAGCCACAGTCAATTATATACACATATTTTACCTCAGTAGAAAAAAATTTAAAAACAACAACAACAACAAAAAAAAACACTTCAGACCAAGGAAAAGGTAAAGATTACCCCTGACTGAATGTCGATTATTAAAAAGTCAAAAAACAACAGATGCTGGAGAGGATGTGGAGAAATAGGAATGCTTTTACACTGTTGATGAGAATGCAAATTAGTTCAACCATTGTGGAAGATGGTGTGGCAATTCCTCAAGGATCTAGAACCAGAAATACCATTTGACCCAGGAATCCCATTACTGGGTATGTACGCAAAGGAATATAAATCATTCTATTATAAAGATACACGCACATATATGTTCATTGCAGCACTATTCACAATAGCAAAGAGATGGAACCAACCCAAATGCCCATCATTTACAGATTGGATAAAGGAAATGTGGTACATATACACCATGGAATACTATGCAGCCATAAAAAGGAATGAGATTATGTCCTTTGCAAGGACATGGATGGAGCTGGAAGCCGTTATCCTCAGCAAACTAACACAGGAACAGAAAACCAAATACCGCATGTTTTAACTTATAAGTGGGAGCTGAATGATGAGAATGCATGGACACATAGAGGGGAACAACACATACTGGGGCCTGTCAGGCAGTCAGGGGGCACAGGGGGAGGGAGAAAAAAGAACCAGTTTTACAAGGAGCAGCTGACTGAATCTTGGAATAAATTAGACTCAAAGTTAAAGACATGTGATAGCCCACAACCAAGGACTAAGCATTCACTCTCTGCATCACATATAGTGTATCTTCACCAAAGGTAATTTTATCATGGTAATTGGCCTGGGCTTTTTTTCTTTTTAGGAAGAATAGCTAATGCATGCTGGGCTTAATACCTAGGTGATGGGTTGATCTGTGCAGCAAACCACCATGGCACACGTTTACTTATGTAACAAACCTGCACATCCTGCACAGGTACCCCAAACTTAAAAGTTAAAGAAAAAAAGATTGCCTGTGACTAAATCAGCAGGGGCCTATTTAGAATAGGTAGATAAGGTTGTATTCTGTAAATCATATTAAAAACAGAAACTCCAACCAGATCGTGTTTAAATTTGGCTTTTTTTCTTGTTATTCTTCAATAACAATATATCTTGCAGTAATAAGGATTTGATACCATTT